>NW_015173155.1:606509-606616 GCF_001447785.1 Gekko japonicus
TAAAAATAAAAACGTGTAATATTTGTTCATGTTTTGCGGCTCTCAAACATCTGACATTTAGTCTATGTGGCTCTTAGGCTGAGCAAGTTTGGCCACCCCTGTGATAT
>NW_015173155.1:606988-613324 GCF_001447785.1 Gekko japonicus
GTGGGTGGGGCCTGGAGAGGGCGGGGTTTTGGGTGGGGAGGGACCTCAGTCGGGTGCACGGCCCTGGAGTCAACTCTCCAAAGTAGCAATTATTTCCAGGGCAACTGATCTGGGTCCTCTGGAGATCAACTGTAACAGTGGGGGCTCACCAGGTGCCCTATAAAATCCTATTGATTGCATTGACTTATTCTTTGCAAGGGGTGGGGGGGGGGGGGGACTCTCCCTCGTCCCAGCGCAGGAAGCCCTTCCAGGGCCACGCCTGGAAAACTCCACGCAAGCCTGAAGTCCCTTTGCCATCTTCTGCGATTTCTTTTGCTCCGCGTGGGGGGAAGGAAAAGGGCGCCCCTTCCCGTCTAGGGCTGCCCGTGTCTATTGCGGACTAGCGCCTTGGCGCGCGCCTCTTGCGCCCTCCCTCCCAATTCTCGCGAGAAGTGACGTGCCCGGGAAGGGGCGGGGCGTGCGGGTGTCATGGCGGCCCCCAGGGGTGGCCCACGCGTAGCAGCTGCAGGTGCGCGCTGAGCCAGGCGACTCCCGCCGCCGCCGGGAGGTAAGGGCGAAGGAAGGGGCTCCGCTGTCGCCTCCCGACTCAGGCGGGGGGGGGGTGTCTCCGTTGCTGGGAAGGGTCTGCCTGCGAAGCGGGGTCGTTGCTGGGGTCCTGCAGGGTCCTCCGGAGACCTTTTCCGTGGAGAATCTGGCGCCGCAGTGTTCACTCCAAGCTGAGTTAGTGTGAGGCAGCACACAGTTTTTTAGCCTCCAGCTCATAGATTTTTGTCTTCGCTCAGGAAGGAGGGCTCCAGAGCAAACTGATTTCTGCAGCAGCCAAATCACCTGCTCACAATTCTAATGCCAGGAGCTCACAAGGTAGAATTGTTGCTCATGAGACTCCACGGCTTAGAGGGAACATCCCGGGTCCGGGAAGACGGCGCTTTCCGTTCCAGACGTGCGCTTGTCCTGAGTTCCGGGCCGGGGGAAAGCACGACTCTCCCGAGCAGTGTTCCCTCTCAGCTGAGTTCGTGTGAGCTAGCTCACAGGTTTTTAGCCTCTGGCTCACCCGTTTTTGTCTCACCTCAGGAAGGAGGGCTCCAGGGCAAACTAATTTAGGCAGTAGCCAAATCGCTCGCTCACAACTTCAATGCCAGGAGCTCACAAAGTAGAATCTTTGCTCACGGGACTCCACAGCTTAGAGGAAGCATTGCTCCCGAGTTCCCGGCGCACGTCTGGACGGGCCGCGGTTGCGAGTCGGCGGCAGCAGCTGCTGCTGTTCTGGCTCCGGCGGGGGGAACGGGCTCTGCGACCCAGGGAAGTTTGGGGAAAGCGCCACCCCCACCCGCCAGGCTCTGGTGGGTTTTTGTGCAGGGCACTCGGGTTACCAACTCTGGGTCGGGAAATTCCTGGCGATTTGGGGGTGGATCTTAGAGAGGGGAGGGACTTCGGCAGAGCCCACCCTCCTTAGTAGCCATTCTCTCCAGGGGAGCTGAGCTCTGTCATCTGTAGATCAGGTGTACTAGAGGGAGGTCTCCAGGGCCCACCTGGAGGTTGGCAACTGTTACATGCACCCTTGTCCTACACAACTGTAGGGCTACAATTCCTCTTCCTTTGAGGCCGGACAGCCTGGCAGAAACTACAAGAATGCTCAAGGTGGGTTTTTTAGGGGGTGTGGGGGGGGAGCCAAAGGGGTCCTATCCCGAATCCGCGGAGGGAGGGGGGGGAAAAAGAAAGGGGGGGGGGGGAGCGGGGAGAGAAGGCTGGGTGGGAAACTGGTCTTGGGCTTTGCATGCCGTGAAATGCCACCAGTGGTATAAATGCTAAAAATAGTGTGTGTGGGGGGGGGAGAAACCTTGTCCAAAGTTCACAGATGAGAGACCATTTATCTTGAGGAGAAGGGAGGAGTGAGTGAGCCCCCCCCAAGTCGTTCAAAAGTGGGGCTCCCCTCCCAAAAGACTTGAGAACCACTAGGGCAGCCAGTTGTGTTGGTCAGGAGTCGAACCCAGGGCAGCTGTGTGCATCCTTATACCTCCAATATGGGTTGGGACAATACAGGATGAATGAGGCAAGATCTGGGGACACCTCCCCCTGGGGACCCAAAGCATCCTACATCTTTCTCCCCTCCTGTGTTTTATCCTCACAACAACCCTATGAGGTAGGTTAGGCTGAAAGTGTGTGAGTGGCCTAAGGTCACCCGGTGAGCTTCCATGGCGTGTGCGGCGGGATTCAAACCTGGGTCTCAAAGATACTAACCCGGCACTTGACCACTATAGCAGGCAGCATGCAATCCTATGTATGTTTTCGCAAAACAGTACATGCAACAACACATATTCCACCATTCTCCACTTAGTAATCAGCAACCAGCAAGTGAAGGGATCCAAACCTTACGCTTATTCAAAACCTGGACGTTCCTTTGGTTAAAGGGGGATGGGGGGGGGCTCTTTCAACATTGCTCAGCCTGAAACCACCAAGGAGGCGTTTTCGAGTGTTGCCCCACATGTTTTGGGGATTTGTTTTGTTTTTTACCTACGTTCAGCTTTCTGTGATTCTGTTAGAGGCCCCACGCCCACACTTAAAGTAGCGTGGCCGAGCGGTCCAAGGCGCTGGATTTAGGCTCCAGTCTCTCTGGGGACGTGGGTTCGAATCCCACCGCTGCCAGCAGATGCTTTTCTCAGCTGTGGCTGTCAGTCGCAGGGTTTTTGCTGACTTGGCACGGCTTCCCATGTGGGCGGAAGGGGGAGGAGAGTTCCCCACTGCTGAGTCTGCTCCTCCCAATCGTTTGCACACTCTCTCTCTCAATTCCCGCATTTCTAGATTCCAGCAGCCCTGTCTCCACATCCAGCGTTGGTGGTATAGTGGTGAGCATAGCTGCCTTCCAAGCAGTTGACCCGGGTTCGATTCCCGGCCAACGCAGCTGCATATTTTTTTTGTCCTCCTCTGTTATAAAAGGCGAATGATCTGCCTTTGACCCCAAACAGGCAAGCTCTGGGAAAATAGGATTTTACGTAATGCCTGCTGGTTCTATTTAAAGTCAGCGTTGTGTGGGTGTGGGGGCAGATGTCTCCCGCTCGCTTTGTCACACAAGGCTCTTCATTATTTCCCGAACCTAATAAGCGGGGCCGTTTCAGGATTCAAAGCAGAGGCATTTTGGCCAGCAGGGTGTTTGTTGGCGCGGACACCCCTCCCCCCGCCACATCACCACAGGCCAACCAGTTTGGTGTAGTGTTTAAGTGTGCGGACTCTAATCCGGGAGAACCGGGTTTGATTCCCCACTCCTCCACTTGCAGCTGCTGGATGACCTTGGGCAAGCCTTAGTTCTGTCAGAGCTGTTCTCTCAAGGATTCTGGAAAGAGCTCTTAGCCCCACCCACCTCACAGGGTGTCTGTTGTGGGGAGGGGGAGGGAAAGGAGTTTGTAAGCCGCTCTGAGACTCTGAGTGAAGGGCGGGGTATAAATCCAATCTCCTCTTCTTCTATGCTCTTGCAGAGTGCAGGGGGTTGGACTAGATGACCTGCAAGGTCCCTTCCAACTCTAACATTCTATGATTCTTCTAGATTCTTAGATTGCAACAGGCAGGCAGCTTCTCTTGTCTCACTCGAGCCTTGGTTTCATGGGACAAGGTTGGAATTATTGTGCCAAGACTAGATTCAACATCAGGGCTACACCATCTCAGGCTCACTCATTTGCTCATCTCCTAAGACTATGTGCCATTAAATGCCAACAATGCCCTTCAGTTCTTTCCAGAGGGCAAACCCTACAGCAAAGGATAAATGGACACACATCTGACATCAAGAGTCACATGACTGAGAAACCTGTAGGGGAACATTTCAGTCTCCCAAGGCTCTCAGTGGGGGACCTCTAAGTAGCTGTTTTACTGCAAAGGAATTTCAGAAATAGACTAGAATGGGAGACTGCTGAATTACAAGTCATTAACACTATGGAACCTCCAGAGCTTAACAGAGATATCAGGTTCTTATCTCACATGTGCTAAGTCACTCAGTTCTCGTATGTACCTAGAATTAAACTTTGTTGGGCTATCAACTTCACCCACTTTCTTGGGCTTGGTTGCCATGGGGGCCTATGGGGATGAGAAGAATATACACTTTTGATTTTGCCTTTAGTTATCTTATTCAGTCCAGACAACCTTGAGCCCCAGTTAAGCTTGGCATCATCTTTCCTCTGGGAACTGTGGACCCTTATTTCGGCAGGCCTCTAGCTTAGGTGTGATTGACCCTGGGCCATTAAGGTCCCCCACCTATATGTAACACGAGGGACTCTGTTAAGGTCCTGCTTGATTTATGCATAATTGCTTCCCTCAGTGCTTTTCCCTAGTTCTAACACAGAAATGTTAAGAGTCTGGATCCTATCAATGTCTCAATAAACCTTTTGAATGACTGTTGTTGGGAACCGATTTCTCCAGGAGTCTGACAGATTGTACACCTATATGTAACAGAGGAAATCTGTTTCGATGTATGAAGTGTGCCTCTCACTTTTACCCAGAATTGAACTTTGCTGGTCTTAATGGTGCCACCGGACTCATAGTTCTCACATCTGTTAACTCTTGCATGTGTATGCTAATTTATAAATGCCAACAATGCCCTTCAGTTCTTTCCAGAGGGCAAACCCTACAGCAAAGGATAAATGGACACACATCTGACATCAAGAGTCACATGACTGAGAAACCTGTAGGGGAACATTTCAGTCTCCCAAGGCTCTCAGTGGGGGACCTCTAAGTAGCTGTTTTACTGCAAAGGAATTTCAGAAATAGACTAGAATGGGAGACTGCTGAATTACAAGTCATTAACACTATGGAACCTCCAGAGCTTAACCGAGATATCAGGTTCTTATCTCACTACATGTGCTAAGTCACTCAATTCTGGTATATACCCAGAATTAAACTTTGTTGGGCTGTCAACTTCACCCACTTTCTTGGGCTTGGTTGCCATGGGGGCCTAGGGGGATGAGAAGAATGTACACTTTTGATTTTGCCTTTAGTTATCTTATTCAGCCCAGTCAAGCTTGGCATAATCTTTCTTCTGGGAACTGTGGACCCTTATTTCAGCAGGCCTGTAGCTTAGGTGTGATTGGCCCTGGCCCATTAAGGTCCCCCACCTATATGTAACATGAGGGACTCTTTTAAGGTCCTGCTTGATTTATACATAATTGCTTCCCTCAGTGCTTTTCCCTAGTTCTAACACAGAAATGTTAAGAGTCTGGATCCTATCAATGTCTCAATAAACCTTTTGAATGACTGTTGTTGGGAACCGATTTCTCCAGGAGTCTGACAGATTGTACAATTATATGTAACAGAGGAAATCTGTTTCAAGGTATGTGTGCCTCTTACTTTTACCCAGAATTGAACTTTGCTGGTCTTAAAGGTGCCACCGGACTCAAACTTAGTTCTCACATGTTAACTCTTGTATGTGTATGCTAATTTGCTGCCATTCACAGGTCTACCAACTGCTTTAACCCAATCTCAGCTATAGTCATTGCCCAGTTACTTCTGCATCTGGATTAACTGGCCCAAACTGTTGCCACATATCTGATGAAGTGTACATGCACACGAAAGCTTATACCCAGAATTGAACTTTGTTGGTCTTATAAGGTGCCTGTGCCAAGACTAGACATTCTATACCTAAAAGCTCCTTTTAAAGACTCGCCCTCCCCTTTGTTGAAACTTCTGCCACACGCCTCCTGGGCCAATGGCTTCCACTACGTTTCCAGTGACATACACCACACTAGGGGAATGTTGGTACAAGAGCATTAGCTCCTCCTTTGGGGGCGAGCCTGATACCCAGGGCAGGGGCAGCACCTCTGGGAACAGCATACGGTGCCCAACCATCCCCCTTCTGCTAGGAAAGGAACTGCTCTAGGCAAGGGAGTTGCCATCAAGTGTAAGGAACAACTGCTTACACCACTCAAATGCTGGCATGAGAAATAAGCCTTCCAAGAGGAACTGTTTGCAGACTAAGCCAAGACTAGGGAAGTGTCACATGAGCACGTGTGAATAAGCATGTGACCACACATCCAAAGCTGGCCTCTTAAGGTGCCCGCTGGGACTCCGATCGAGCTGTGCTACCGCAGACAACCACCCTCTCTTAAAATAATTCTTTTGATGCCACTTTCTTCAGGGTACATATTTTTTAATTTGCAAGCTACCTTGTGGGCTTCAAAGGGCAGCAAATCGAACTCCAAATATTCAGAAGGAACTTCTGTAGTGAATGCAGTCAAGTCAAAATTAGTAAAAAGTTTTTGTTATTTTATTTTTTTTTTGTTCCTGAAAGGTACAGGTTTTGCGCTGCCGGAAAGCAAGAAATTCCAAACATCCAACAAAGCGACGTTTTTAAATAGT
>NW_015173155.1:613434-616264 GCF_001447785.1 Gekko japonicus
GTCAAGAAATTTTTATAAAATTTTCAACATAAATAATTCCTGGCGGACGTACAATGAAGCATTCGTATATCTGCAGCTGGAAAAGGGGGACACCAAAATCGAACAAGACCTTCGGGGAGCCAGACCCCCCCACAACTCAGAAAGATGAGAGACTGGATTTCTTCATCTGGCTGACAAGCAGAGGCTGGATCTTGCTTTGCGCTGCCCCCCACCCCCACCTGCAACTGAGCTTACTCCCGCAGAGTACATGTGCAGCTTTATTAGGTAGTCTGAGAGATTATTATTTACAAGAGATTTTTTTAAAGGTAAAAATGCCAAAAGTGGCAGAGTGTGTGGAGCTTAAAACTCCTTTGCTGAGGAAAAAAAAAAATAACGCAGAAAGGAAAGGTATCTCCGCGTAACAAGACTTCCCCCGCCCGGCCAACCACCGGTTTCCAGAGATCGCTAGAAGGGAGATCATGCCACCCTGACGGATCTCAGTTGTCTTCATCGCTGTCATCTGGACTGATGGCCGGGCTGGTGAGGCTGTAGGTCGGCGAAGTAGGACTGTAGCCAGGAGAAGTTGGGGAGTACGTGGAGCCCTTGGGGGACGTCGGAGAGTAGGTGGGCGAGGTCGGGCTGTACTTGGGGGACGTTGGGGAGTAAGTGGGGCTTGTGGGGCTGTACTTCGGGGAGGTCGGCGTGTAGACGGGCGATGTCGGCGAGTAGGTTGGGCTGGTGGGGCTGTACTTGGGCGTGGTGGGGCTGTACGTGGGCGAAGTTGGGCTGTACTTTGGAGAGGTCGGGCTGTACTTGGGGCTGGTTGGGCTGTACTTGGGCGACGTCGGGGTGTATTCCGGGGAGCTGGGGCTGTACGATGGGCTGGTTGGGGTGTACTTGGGGCTGGTCGGGCTGTAGCTGGGGGAGCTGGGGCTGTAGCTAGGCGATGAGGGGGTGTAAGTTGGTGACTGCGGGGTGTAGCGGGGGCTGGAAGGAGAATAGCTGGGCGAGGTGGGGCTGTAGGAGGGGCTTGTAGGGGAATAGCTAGGGGAAGTAGGGCTGTAGTTTGGAGAAGTGGGTGTGTAATTTGGAGACGTTGGGCTGTAGCTGGGAGACGTTGGGCTGTAGCTAGGAGAGGTCGGGGTGTAATTTGGAGATGTCGGGCTATAGTTGGGGCTGGTGGGGCTGTAGCTGGGTGACGTCGGGCTGTAACTGGGTGACGTCGGGCTGTAGCTAGGGCTGGTGGGGCTGTAGCTGGGCGATGTCGGGCTGTAGCTAGGGCTGGTTGGGCTGTAGCTGGGTGACGTCGGGCTGTAACTGGGGCTGGTGGGGCTGTAGCTGGGTGATGTCGGACTGTAGCTGGGGCTGGTGGGAGAATAACTAGGTGACGTCGGGCTGTAGCTGGGGCTAGTGGGACTGTAGCTAGGTGACGTCGGGCTGTAGCTGGGGCTGGTGGGAGAGTAACTAGGCGATGTCGGGCTGTAGCTTGGGCTGGTTGGGCTGTAATTTGGGCTGGTGGGAGAATACGAGGGAGACGTTGGGCTGTACGAAGGAGACGTGGGGCTGTAGCTGGGGCTCTGTGGTGTGTACCCTCCGGGGGACCTGGGTTCATAAGCAGGAGACGTTGGGGAGTAGCTGGGAGACATGGCTCCACCTAGAGGAGAGGAAGAGGAACAGCGGTTAGCCGACAATCCCATCTTTTAAGGCTCCAGGGTTGCATGCAGGGGCACAGATGTGACTGCTCACCTGGCGAAGGGATATATGGACTGGAAGGCCCGGGAGAGCCGGGAGAGCCAGGGGTGGGAGACCAGGCCGGAGAATAGCCCGGACTGAAGCCACTGGCGTCTGAAGCGGCGCTGGGAGAGAAGCCGGCAGCGCCGGGAGTCATTCCACTACCTGTAAAGGGAAAAAGGAAAGCATTAAAACCAGATTTGGGGCCCATCAATTAGAAGGAAAAAGACAAAAGAATGTTTTCCTCTGGGCACTGTCCCGACCACTGGTATGTTTTTGGTGCCCGTTTGCTTTTTCCCAAAAAGTCAATTCTCGCTTTCCTTTTGCCTCTCCTCGCAGGAGAAGGCGGGCATAGAATCTTCCAGCATTTTCTGATTGCCCTGGGTGGCCATTTTGTGATTGGTCCCGCCTTCCATGGCAGCCATTTTTTTGTGGCGCCCACTATTCTATTTAATACTACAAAGCTCTTAAACACTGAAACAGACTGAAGAAAATTCGGGTGCTGAAATGCACCTGATTTATGATTGTAAACTGAGGAGAGATTTGTGCTTTAGGCAAGCAACGATACTTGTGTTATTCTTGCAAATGGGGTTTATTTTGCTTAAACTTCTTACAATTCAGTTGTGTTCCAACAGTTGTTTTTTCACCTTCATCATGGACATGAGGATTTTAAGAGGTTCTCTCCTCAACCTCTCCACTGTTCACATGACTTTTATCGCAACAGAACTAAGTCCTCTTTTGCAACTGCAGGTTGAAATCTAGCCTACTGCACTGAGAATGAAATTCTATGCTTAACCACAAACTGGCAAAAAGTAATGAAGTTAAACTAGCACAGTATATTCATGCACTTAACTGTTGGTTGCCCAAACCCCACCCAGATACACAAGGAAGGCTTTGTGACTGATCCAAAGGGATCTGTCGAGGATGAGCGAGTGGTCGTCAACATGGAAAATGGGGTTCAGTGTGGCCAAGTGCAAAGTGATGCACATTGGAGCCAAAAATCCTAAATATAAATACACATTGATGGGGTCCGAACTGGCAGAGACTGGCCAAGAAAGAGATCTTGGAGTCATAGTAGATAACTCACTGAAAATGTCAAGACAGTGTGCGACTGCAATAA
>NW_015173155.1:618954-619075 GCF_001447785.1 Gekko japonicus
GTAGGAGCCGTCAAAGGAGATGACGTGGTACAGCTCCCTCTCCAGGGCCTTCCTCACGGCCTCGATGCCCAGGACCTGTGCAAGAGAAATTGGGCTCCGGGAGGTCAGAGAAGCACCACCC
>NW_015173155.1:619267-625870 GCF_001447785.1 Gekko japonicus
GCCGCCATTTTGTGGTGGGCTCCGCCTCCACCCGCCGCCATTTTGTGGCTGCATCCACCGTTGTGTTTCAGAATTCCCAAAAAGCTTGGGGACCTCTGGCATAAAGCATGCTACAGTGCCACGTTAGAGTCCGTGTGTGTGTATGTGTGCGTGTGTGGGAGGAGGCATCTCCAGGGCAGTCCTTTTAAGAGTGGCTGCCTGCAGTGGAGAAGGCTATCCTGTGCCCCTTTGGCCTCCGAATGCAGCCTAGCCTGGGCTTTTAAGTCAGGCTTCCTCTGGCTGCCCCACTCACCCACGCAGCGTTTTTGGCAAGATCCTGCTCAAGATAGGCTTCAAGGGTCTTCTGGCCCCCGAGGGGCTGCAACTCACAGAACACCCCGGCCCGGGCTGTGAGCTTAACCACCACACCAGTTTGGTGTAGCGGAAGAGGAGGAGGGGAAGAGGAGATTGGATTTATACCCCTCCCTTCACTACCCAAAGGTGTCTCAGAGCGGCTTACAAACTCCTTTCCCCTTTCCCTTCCCCACAACAGACACCCTGTGAGGCAGAGGTGGAGCTGGGAGAACTCTGACAGAAACTGCTCTTTTTTTCAAGGACAGCTCTTGTCAGAACTGTGGCTTGCCCAAGGTCATCCGGCCAGGTGCAAGTGGAGGAGGAGTGGGGAATCAAACCCGGTTCTCCCTGATTAGAGTCCGCGCACTTAACCAGTGGGAGAACCAGGTTTGATTCTCCATCTCCTCCACTTGCAGCTGACCTTGGGTCAGTCACAAGTTTTCTCGGGGCTGTTATCTCACGGACAGTTCTCGAGAGAGAGCTCTCTCAGCCCCACCTACCTCACTGGGTGTCTGTTGTGGGGAGGGGAAGGGAAAGGAGTTTGTAAGCCGCCCTGAGACTCTTGAGTGAAGGGCGGGGTATAAACCCAATCTCTGCTCCTCTTCTTTTCCAGATCCCTTTTTAAAATCAGGCCTCAGTTCACGGCAAGGGCCATCCCCCTATCTCCACGGGATGTGTCAGTCCTGACCGCCCCCTACCCGCCTGAGCGCCACCTGATAGATGCCCACCGTGAAGATCTCCACGATGAGTTCAGGAAATCTTGGGTGGGCAGCACAGAGGGAGCGGGGTGCCAAGCAAATCAGTCTAGTCTGTAGTCACAGGAAATAAAGCCAAGTAGAAATGTCCTTGTGTTAACACCCCCCTTCCCGCCCCTTGATACATACCGACACTAGGGGACCAAGCTCCATACGCCGGCGTGGCACCTTGGTTCCACGGAGTCATGGCAGGTGACATTCCACCCATGGGGCTGGGAGCAGACCCGAAGAACATGCCGGTGGCTGTGAGGGACGGAAAAGTGTTAAGAGGTCAACGTGACTGGCCACAGCGTGGACACGACCCCCTCCTCCCGCAAGCCCTCTACACCCTCCCTCCACTGATGGGAACACACCTCCCCCCCCCCCCCAAATTTATCCATCCCACTTCACAGACCCCTTCCTGAAACCCCCCTCCCACGAAACCTGCCTCTGTAGCTGCCCAGAGGCTGAAGCAGCCCCTTGGCTTTTCCCAGCTGTGACCAGTGCTCCCTCTGAGCTGTGGAGTCTTGTGAGCAAAAATGCTACTTTGTGAGCTCCTGGCATCCAAGTGGTGAGCGAGCAATTGAGCTCCTGCAGAAATCAGTTTGCTCTGGAGCCCCATCCTCCCTGAGCTAAGGCAAAAACGTGTGAGCCGGAGGCTAAAAAACTGTGAGCTGGCTCACACTAACTCAGCTTAGAGGGGACACTGGCTGTGACCCCCCCCGACATTTCTAAAAGGGGACCATCCTTTTATTTATATCTTTCTCCACACTGGGGACCCCAAAGCGACTGACACCGTTCTCTCCTCCCTTATGACCCTCACAACAATCTTGTGAGGTAGGCTAAACTGAGAGAGGGTGTGACGGGCCCAAGGTCACCCAGCAGGCTTTATTTTATTCAATCTACACCCTGCCCCGCAAGTGGGATTTTTATAGACAAAAAAAGCAGCTTCCACGGCCACAGCGGGGATTTAAACCTGGAGTGTCCCAAATCCTAGTCTGGCTCTTTGCCTTCCCATCATTCTTACCCCTGAAGGATTTAATCCAGAGTCCCCCCGCACAGGCACATGTACCTGCACAGCTCTGTGTGTTGTCGACGCTCGTCCCCCCCCCCGCAAAGTCAGGAAACCCACCCCTCTCTGAAGCCAGGAATTGGATTTCCTCCGGTGGCCGTCGTGAGCCAAGACAGGGATTGCTGGGCATTCTCACTTTGCCCCTCTGAGCAAGGGATCCCCTCCCCCCCGAACATTCTGCAGCAGTCTCAAGCCCCCAGGCTCCCTCCGTGGCCAGGATCCTCAGCCCTGCCCCCCTTCCCCACCCACCCCCAGCCGGGTACTTACGCCCGCCCACTCCCAGGCCCGGGATGTTGGTGGGGATCTCCATGCCGTATTTGCACTTCTCGGCGTCCAAGAGAAGGTCGAAGCAGCCGGTGCCGGCCGGGGCAAGCTGGCCCAGCATGATGTTCTCCGACACCCCCTTCATGGGGTCGCTCTCGCCGTGCACGGCAGCTTCCATCAACACGTCCACCTGTGGCAGGCGCCCCCCAGCCAAGGCAAGGAAGGGACCCGCGGTTACTCACGGCTCTTCACCTCTCCCCTCCACCCTGCCCGGTGGACCCAAAGACTTTCTCCCCCCCCCCGCCACTCACCGTCTCCTCAAAGGAACACTTCATGAGCGGACCTGTGTCCTGGCGGTTGACGCCGTGGCGAGTGATGGCCATTAGATGCCCGCGGCACGTCATGGTGTCGCAGAGCAGGGCCAAGTGGCGGTAGTTGACGTAGGAGCCGTCAAAGGAGATGACGTGGTACAGCTCCCTCTCCAGGGCCTTCCTCACGGCCTCGATGCCCAGGACCTGTGCAAGAGAAATTGGGCTCCGGGAGGTCAGAGAAGCACCACCCAAGGCACTGCACGCCAACCTCTTCGACTGGCCCCTGCAGATCTGATCGACGGCGCAGATGCAAATAACAGCTGTCGCCAGTGTTGGTTTTACCGCGGAGCTCCTTTACCCCCACACTGTGTCTTCTAAAGGACCCCTCTTCTCCCCTGCAATTGGGCTTCCTTTGTGCAGTTGACTCTGCCTCCACCCGCCGCCATTTTGTGGTGGGCTCCGCCTCCACCCGCCGCCATTTTGTGGCTGCATCCACCGTTGTGTTTCAGAATTCCCAAAAAGCTTGGGGACCTCTGGCATAAATCATGCTACAGTGCCACGTTAGAGTCCGTGTGTATGTATGCGTGCGTGTGTGGGAGGAGGCATCTCCAGGGCAGTCCTTTTAAGAGTGGCTGCCTGCAGTGGAGAAGGCTATCCTGTGCCCCTTTGGCCTCCGAATGCAGCCTAGCCTGGGCTTTTAAGTCAGGCTTCCTCTGGCTGCCCCACTCACCCACGCAGCGTTTTTGGCAAGATCCTGCTCAAGATAGGCTTCAAGGGTCTTCTGGCCCCCGAGGGGCTGCAACTCACAGAACACCCCGGCCCGGGCTGTGAGCTTAACCACCACACCAGTTTGGTGTAGCGGAAGAGGAGGAGGGGAAGAGGAGATTGGATTTATACCCCTCCCTTCACTACCCAAAGGTGTCTCAGAGCGGCTTACAAACTCCTTTCCCCTTTCCCTTCCCCACAACAGACACCCTGTGAGGCAGAGGTGGAGCTGGGAGAACTCTGACAGAAACTGCTCTTTTTTTCAAGGACAGCTCTTGTCAGAACTGTGGCTTGCCCAAGGTCATCCAGCCAGGTGCAAGTGGAGGAGGAGTGGGGAATCAAACCCGGTTCTCCCTGATTAGAGTCCGCGCACTTAACCAGTGGGAGAACCAGGTTTGATTCTCCATCTCCTCCACTTGCAGCTGACCTTGGGTCAGTCACAAGTTTTCTCGGGGCTGTTATCTCACGGACAGTTCTCGCGAGAGAGCTCTCTCAGCCCCACCTACCTCACAGGGTGTCTGTTGTGTGGGGAGGGGAAGGGAAAGGAGTTTGTAAACCGCCTGAGACTCTTGAGTGAAGGGCGGGGTATAAATCCAATCTTTGCTCCTCTTCTTTTCCAGATCCCTTTTTAAAAATTCAGGCCTCAGTTCACGGCAAGGGCCGTCCCCCTATCTCAGCAGTTTTCAGGGATGTGTCAGTCCTGACCGCCCCCCGCCCGCCCGAGCGCCGCCTGACAGATGCCCACCGTGAAGATCTCCACGATGTCGTTGGAAGTGGTGCGCACGGGGTCCACATCCTTCTCGCTCAGCACCCGCATGAGGCTCACGCCGTCCGTCTCTAGGATCCACTCCTGCAATGCCTTGAACTCCCCATCCTCGGTGATGATGATTTTCTTCTTGTTATCCGTCTGGGGCAGGTGCATGTACACCTAGAGAAGGCAGGCAGGCGGGGAGAGAACGTCAAGGATGCCCCTGCCAGCAGCAGCAGCATCAGGCGAGGGGGGGGGAGAGGCTCTGGGGCACGGCCGGGAGTTGCCAACCTTGCTGATCTGCTCAATGCCTTGAAGGGTCATGTCTGTCAGCATGTTGGACTCGATACAACGAAGGAAAACGTCGTCGTCCATCTTGTCCACCACCTCTTCCTCCTGGACAGAAAGGGGAAGGGAGAAAGGATTCAGGCCCACCCTCCAGAATCCGGCCCGGGCGCCACCGCGTCCCACTGGCTCCCGGGGGGCACAGCTGTACGCCCTCCCAAGCCCCCAACAAATCCACCAATACGATGACAGTGGGAGGGGGCCGGGCCAATTATCTCTGCTCTTTGTGGTCCACCTGTGGACAGCAACCTGGCCCATTCCGACCGTCCAACCTGCTGGGGTGGATCCCCCTGCAGTGACACGGCGAGCATGGATGGAAAATGACCCCCACACAAGGCAATTAGAGACTACTAGTCATGTGAACTAGCCCAGCGACTTTCCAGCCAGGGAGGAAAGGAAGTCTGGGAGACCTTCTGCACTCTAATCTCAGGCTCCAAACCTTCTGCTACCAGGAGGCAAAGAGCAACCCCACCCCACGGTTCATTCTAGCAGGGCTTACACCTCTCTCTACCAGAAAGAACTCTATAGAGATTTCTGACTGCTACCCACAACCCTGTCCCCTGACAGAGGCCATGTCTCCTCACGAGGGACTACATCAGGAAACTTGTGGCATCCAGCCTCAAGACCAGCTGAGCAGCCCACTTCCCGGGGGGTGGATGGGGTGGGGGGTGGCAGTGTTCCCTCTAAGCTGAGTCAATGTGAGCTAGCTCACAGTTTTTTACCCTCTGGCTCACAGATTTCTGCCTTGGATCAGGAAGGATGTAGCTCCAGAGCAAAACTGATTGATGCAGGAGCCAAATCGCCTGCTCACAAAGTAGGATTTTTGCTCATGGGACTCCACGGCTTAGAGGGAGCACTGGTGTGGGGTGGGTGCCCAAATGGCTCCTCCTCCCCCTCCCCCGTGCCCCACCTCTTGCATCTTGTTCTCGTCGCTGTTCATGATGCGAATCCGCAACACCAACTTCTCGGCGTTGTCGTCATTGAAGATGCAGTTGAGATCATCCCCGAAGCCTGCGGCAAAAGAGGACACTCAGTTTCCGTTCCCCTCCCTGCCCCGGGCCAAGCAAGAGGCGCCCTCCGGCCCCCGTGCCGCACCCGCCTCCCCCCCTCCCTCACCGGCATTGATCTTCTCCGCGATCTGCTCCATGGTGAGCTTGCGGTCCGTCATGTGCTTGCGGTCGAGCTCCACCCGCAGCAGCCAGGGAGAGATGCGGGTGACGTCGAAGTCGGGCATCTCGTAGTAAACGTTCACCCACTCCTGGTCCTCGGCCACCACTGTGTTCTGCGGGTTGGGGTCATAGTAGATGGCCGTGTTGGCCGTCACTTTGCGGAGGGTTGTGTGCTCGAGGCGGCAAAGGATATCCTGGAAGACAGAGAGGGGAACCAGGTTGCCAAAACTTATCAAAGCAATAGAGAGGAGAGAACCTGCAGCGCCAGGTACAGTTTTCCTTCCTGCCAATAGGTAAAGGTTTCTCTTGCTCAAAAGCTAGTCAAATCCAACTCTAGGGTTGCGGTGCTCATCTCCGTTTCCGAGCCGAAGAGACAGCGCTGTCCAAAGACATTTCCGTGGTCATGTGGCCAGCATGACTAAACGCCAAGGCACACGGAACGCTGTTCCCTTCCCACTGAAGTGGTACCTATTTATCTACTTGCAATTCCTTGCTTTCGAACTGATGCCGCGTTTCCCCGAAAGTAAGACATCCCCCGAAAATAAGACCTCCCCGATAATAAGGCCCCCCGGAGCAGACAGGAAGTGCGAGGTCTCTTTTAATCAGAGAGCCCGCGCCGCTGCCAGGACAAGCTGCCGCCTGCTGCTCGCTCTGCCCTGACGGAGTGTACCGTATTCTTCTTAATAAGACATCCCCTGAAAATAAGACCTAGTGCATCTTTGGGAGCAAAAATTAATATAAGACACTGTCTTATTTTCGGGGAAACACAGTAGGTTGGCAGGAGCTGGGACCAGAGACGGGAGCTCACTCTGTCATGCGCCACTCGGGTCTCGAACCGCCGAACTACAGACCTTCTGGTCTG
>NW_015173155.1:625991-630170 GCF_001447785.1 Gekko japonicus
TCCACTCCCCCCCCCGCCAGCCCTGCAGTGTTCTGGCCTCTTCCCTATCCTTCCCCTTTACCTTGGCCCTCTCGGCATCACGGGCCGACTGCCCCAGGAGGAAGACGGTCAGCGAGGGAGTCTTGGGCTTCTTGGAGATGTTGATCAACTCCTTGAGACGGGGCACACCGAGCGTCACGTTCTTGGCCGAGACACCGGCGTAATGGAAGGTGTTCAGGGTCATCTGAGTGGCGGGCTCTCCCAGGGACTGGGCAGCCAGCGCCCCCACCATCTCGCCTGGGTGAGCCTGGGGGGGGGGAGCAAAAGTAGCTTATGATGCCAGGTCTGGCTGCCAGGTCTGGCTACCAACTTGCCCAGAGGGTCTCCCCCTCCCCAAACATATGCAGTTTGCTTTCCACAGAGAAGCGCCATCTGCCAAAGCAAGGGAATTCAGAACACCGGAAAACGACTCCCCATCCCGGTGCCGTCTTTGCACAAACTGCTCATCTCAGACGGAACTGGGAAATACAAGCCCTACTGGAAGTCCGCCTCCCTCCTTCCAGCTATGTCCATTTTCCTTTGTATCCATGCTCTTGGTTCTGCAGTCCTGCCTCGGGCCCAGTTTGCCGTTTGCTTTTGTGGGGTCGTTATGCCGCAGTGCCCCCCCCCCTGCGCCACTCACGATGGCCTGGTTGAACTTGGACTCGATCTCCCCCAGCAGCCAGTCAAAGGCCTCCCCGCTGAGGCGGAACTCCTCGATCATGCGCCGGCTGCAGAGCGTGGAGCGCAGGTGGATGTTGAAGAGCAGCGTGGCGTTCTCCTGCGCCTGCTTGCTGAGCGGGTCGTCCCCGTTCACGATCACCAGCTTCTTGCTCAGTTCCTTCACACCTGCGTCCAGAGATGGAAGAAAGAGGGAAGGAGACCCGTGACGAAACGGAACGGGGCATTCTGGGGCACGGTGCCGCTTCCGGCCAGGATTAGCCCTCGCAGCTCACCGGCACCCTCCGATTAGCAGTCTCCGTTTTACACCCCCCCCAGCATTTGGCATTTGGCCCTCAAAGCCTCCCATCTGGCCCCCCACCCCACCCCGGAGACAGGCTTTTCCCAGCATGCCACTCACCGTCCACCACTTTGATGGGGTGCAGGTCGGAGGGCAGCCGTGTGTTGATGTGGAAGATTTTCTGGGCGTTCCAGATCATGCGCAGCAAGTTGCAGGGGAGAACCACCTGTTGCATCAAGAGTGGGGGGGGGGTCAGTGCAGCAGCGGGAGGGGGGGGCTTAGGACCCACCACTCCTTCCACCAGCTGCAGCCTCTGTGACCTTTGGCCAGCCTCACACTCCTTTCACCTGTGGTAGGAGCAATGCTCCTTCTAAGCCCTGAGCAAAAATTCCACTTTGTGAGCGACTGGCATTAAAGTTGTGAGTGCATAATTCGGCTGCTGCATAAATTACCGTATTTTTCGGCCCATAAGACGCACCTGACCTTAAGACGCACCTAGTTTTTAAAGGAGGAAAACAGGGAAAAAAATATTCTGAACCTTTGGTCCATAAGACGCACTGACTTTTCCTCCCACTTTTTTTGGAAGAAAAAGTGAGTCTTATGGTCCAAAAAATACGGTACTTTGCTCCGGAGCCATCCCTTCCTGAGCCGAGACAAAAACCTGTGAGCCGGAGGCTAAAAAAACTGTGAGCTGGCTCACACGAACTTAGCTTAGGGGGGACACTGGGTAGGAGTACCCCAGCTGGGGAGGTGCCCGCCAAGTGTTTTTAGAAAGCAGGCAGGCCAGGCGGGGCTTCTGCCCAGCAAAGCTCCTGATGGGCTGTGCAGATTTTCAAAAGGACAGTGCTTCGGGCATCACCTGCCGCCGCGGCACAAGGATCTTTTAACTCTTTGACCGAAGGTCAGCTGCGGCGGCCATTTTGCGGCTGGCTCTTCCTCCCGTGGCAGCCATTTTGTGGCTCTGCTCACCGCAGCATCAGGACACCAGAGGTGCCCACAGGCTCAAAGAGGTTAGGGACCCCGTGGCCAACTTTGGAATTCTGACACTTGGGCGTACTCGGGGACATGGGCACACCTCCCTCAGGCATCAGCAATGCAGCAGGGAAGGAGAAAGAAGAGGAGGAGAAGAGATTGGATTTCTACCCCGCCCTTCACTACCCAAAGGTGTCTCAGAGCGGCTCACAATCTCCTTTCCCTCCCCCTCTCCACAACAGACACCCTGTGAGGTGGGTGGGGCTGAGAGAACTCTGACACAAACTGCTCTTTCAGGAACAGCTGTGCCAGAGCTTGACTGACTCAAGGCCACATCAGCAGCTGCAAGTGGAGGAGTGGGGAATCAAACCCGGTTCTCCCAGATTAGAGTCCGCGCACTCAACCATGACACCAAAGGGGGCTGGCAGCAGCTGCCAGGAGAACACGCAACTCTCTCCTTCCGGGCAGGAAAAAAGGGGGGGGGGGTTGATCAAGAGAGAGCGGCCAAACGGGTTTCACCATTGGAGGCCTTTATAAATCCCACTTTATTTACTAAAGAACAACTGTGGAGATATGAAGATGTATTAGATAAGGAAAATAACTTGAAGTCACAAGGTATTCTACTAAGACAGGGTATCTATTTAAACTGGTGGGAAAGGGCGCAACTTGACTCTAGATATGTAAAGGATAAACAAACTGGTTTTCATGATAAATCCACAGAATTAGATAAAATTGGTTATGTGTAGATGGAAAATTCATAAAGTCATTTTAGACTTTGTTATTAGATACTAAAACGCAAAGTAAAAGTTTCTATGATTAAATGGGCACAAAATATAGGGCATAATATACAGTTAGATCAATGGAGTAAGGTATGGAAAACAAATACAGGATTTACAAAATCTATACCGTTTAAAGAAAATATATATAAAATGTTTTATAGATGGCATACGATGCCAGAAAACTTGGCAAAATGGTATCCAAATATGTCAAATGTATGTTGGAAACGTAAGCAGTATACTGGTTCTTTCTTTCACATGTGGTGGACTTGTAACATTGCAAAAATTTTCTGGAAAGAAATACATCAAAAATGCAGAACATATTAAAGTTTAAATTCCCAGTGAAGGCTAAGAGCATGCTATCAGGTGCTCTGCCTAACAAATTACCAACAAATCTAGAAGATTTTCAAATCTAGAAGATATTCAAATACATGATGACAGCAGCTAGAATTACCTACACAGCAAAGTGGAAATTAGCTATCTGTTCACGTTGTAGAGGAAACAGCGGAAATGGATAAACTAACTTTACAATTACAAGATAAAAAAGAAGACGTTTTGAGAAGAACTGGTCAAGACTCTATAAATGGATCGAGGGTTATCTCGCAAAACGTGGTATATAATACTTAAAACATAAGCTCTACTCGTTAAATGGTTAAACTGGTCTAGGTGCATAACAGAATGATTCTATTTATGTAAAATGTAAGTAGTTACAATGAGTACAGACTCCATATTCGTTGTATGTTAGTCATTCTTTGTTTGTGTCGTCTTTCTTTCTTTCACTCTTGAAAAACTAGTAATACTTTTTTTTTTTTTTAAGAGAGATCGGCTCCCCCGGCCACACTCCGTAACAGGAACACAGACGCATTAGAAAAACCTGTAGCCTGATCTTGTCCCAGCACCCCTCCTCCCCCCCAGCTCTCCTCCGGGCACCAAGAGAGAAACGGGCAGGGCCCCACTCACCTTGCTGTCTCCGGTGGGGAAGATGACCCTCAGCACCTCCCGGTCCTCCCTCATCTTCTCAAACTCCCTCTCCAGCTCGTTCTGGATGTGTGCGTTGCTGAGGATGTCCTTCACCATCTCCTCCTGCAGGGTGCGCCGCAGGGCCCGCTCGTTGGTGTAGTCGAATTTGAACCTGAGGAACAGGAAGGATGAGGCGGGTTTCTTCCTCAGCCTGTGGGCGTCCATGACTCTGGACACCCAAATTCTCCCTCAGAAGAACAGGGACGATCCCCAACGGAGGACTGTGGGGCTTTTGTATGCACCAGAACTACTAGTGGTTTGGGGTTTTGGGGGGGGAGGGTGTGTGCTCTGAAATAAACGTCTTTCCCAACTCCACAGCACATTTCTTATCCTGTCTTTCCTACAAAGTGCTCAAGGCAGAATGCACAGTTCTGCTTGTCTCATTTTGTTGAAAGCCAGTTTGGTGTAGTGGATAGGGGTGTGGACCAATGT
>NW_015173156.1:0-1627 GCF_001447785.1 Gekko japonicus
AAATAAAACAGAAGTCCAGTGGCATCTTAATGATTAGCAAAGTTCATTCCAGCATATGCTTTCTCTTCTCCTTTTCTACATATGGTGTAGAAAATCTTTTTAATACAGATTCTTATAACACACTAAAGCACTGTATAAAAATGTCAAGGAGTATCCTGCTTTTTGAGACCTGGGTGATAGCTTTCACATCCTGTTCATCTGATAGTGACAGCATCATGAAGGAAAGAAATTATGAGGAAGATAGTCCAATAATTTTGTATTACAGCTGTCATTAACTTTTCGTCAAAAGGGAGGTTCAAGGTGACTATAAGGGTACATGTTCTGTTTAAAAACGGATGTTCTACATCTCCCTGCTTTCCTCTCGTTCAGTTCTTAATTATTTCAGAAGTGGTCTCTGAGGTATTCCTCTCATACCTAATTCTGACTTTACTAGGAGAATTCTTAAAATTAATACCAGAACTGGAGTGAGTATACTTTGCTGGAACTCTCAATCCTATTAGTACCTTTTTATTCCTTTCCATGATATGAATAGCATGCACACTTTGATCAAATGTTTAATATAAAAAAAAAGAAGCAGAGGGGAAAGAATTTAAAACCAGATGGGGAGGAAGAAGAAGAAGAAGAAGAAGAATCCTACTCACAGGATTCAACAAGCCAAAACTCCACGTCATCAGAATCATATGAATCAGAGAAAGGAGAGGCTGCCCCCAAACTCCTGAAAATGAAGAAACTCAAGAAGAAAAGACTCTAGAATGAAGACAATAGTACTAAAAGCAGTAATTGTGTTAAGCTAATAAATATGTACTATCATAATTGAACCAAATCTTTGTATAACTTGTAATATTAGGTTAAAAAGCATTATTTTTTCAACTATTCAGATCGTGACATGTATTAGACTTCTTCCTTTCCCCAAATCCAGTAGATGAAATAGATTACATCTCTCTCTCCCTATCAAGTAGATATATGTATTAGATCTCCTTTACCCATCACCCATAGTATTAGTGTTAGGGTATTAGTATCCCTCCCCCCATCCCATAATTGTAGTGTGTAGAAAATGCAAAAAAATAAAAAATTCCCCTTTGGGGGGCCAAAAGAAAAAAGAAAAGAAAAGAAACCTAGATGTGATCATATTATGATTATTGCACGAGTCTTATGGTACAGTATAGATGCAAACCTCCAGGTGAGACCTCGGGATCCCCCGGAATTAAAGATCATCTACAAATTATAGGAATAGCTACCCTGGAGTAAATGGATGCTTTGGAGGGTGACCTCTATGACACTGAGGTCCCTGTCCTCCCCCAGCTCCATCCTCAAATCTCAAGGAGTTTCCCAACCTGGATCTGAAGAGAAGAAGAAGAAGAGATTGGATTTATACCCCACCCTTCACTACCCAAAGGTGTCTCAGAGCAGCTTACAAACTCCTTTCCCTTCCCCTCCCCACAACAGACACCCTGTGAGGTGGGTGGGGCTGAGAGAACTCTGACACAAACTGCTCTTTTTCAAGGACAGCTGTGCCAGAGCTTGCAACTGACCCAAGGTCACATCAGCAGGTGCAAGTGGAGGAGTGGGGAATCAAACCCGGTTCTCCCAGATTAGAGTCCGCACACTTAACCACTACACCAAACTG
>NW_015173156.1:2780-33554 GCF_001447785.1 Gekko japonicus
GAAGAAGAAGAAGAAGAATCCTACTCACAGGATTCAACAAGCCAAAACTCCACGTCATCAGAATCATATGAATCAGAGAAAGGAGAGGCTGCCCCCAAACTCCTGAAAATGAAGAAACTCAAGAAGAAAAGACTCTAGAATGAAGACAATAGTACTAAAAGCAGTAATTGTGTTAAGCTAATAAATATGTACTATCATAATTGAACCAAATCTTTGTATAACTTGTAATATTAGGTTAAAAAGCATTATTTTTTCAACTATTCAGATCGTGACATGTATTAGACTTCTTCCTTTCCCCAAATCCAGTAGATGAAATAGATTACATCTCTCTCTCCCTATCAAATAGATATATTTATTTTATTTATTTATTTTATTCAGTTTATACCCCACCCTCCCCGCAATGCGGGCTCAGGGCGGCTTACATAAGGGCATACGCCAACATAAAAACATATTTAAAACCATTTAAAATCCATACAATACAAAACATTCTTAATAAGTTATTAACTAACTAACTAAAGTGCTCTCAATGTTCACAGATGGCGTATTTCAAACTGATTCAGCATCATCTGCTCTGTATTAGATCTCCTTTACCCATCACCCATAGTATTAGTGTTAGGGTATTAGTATCCCTTCCCCCATCCCATAAGTGTAGTGTGTAGAAAATGCAAAAAATTAAAAAATTCCCCTTTGGGGGGCCAAAAGAAAACAGAAAAGAAAAGAAACCTAGATGTGATCATATTATGATTATTGCACAACGAGTCTTATGGTACAGTATGGATGCCAACCTCCAGGTGAGACCTGGGGATTCCTCGGAATTAAAGATAATCTCCAAACTATAGGAATAGCTACCCTGGAGTAAATGGATGGGTCACATCAGCAGGTGCAAGTGGAGGAGTGGGGAATCAAACCCGGTTCTCCCAGATTAGAGTCCGCACACTTAACCACTACACCAAACTGGCTCTCTGGTAACCCTTTCCCCCTGTCCCCTGCCAGCGGCCAGAGGTGACCTGGTAACCCTATGGTATGGTGTGTGGGTGCTACTTGCCAAGCTAAATAAAGTGCACTCAACTTTGTTCCAAGTTTAAAAACATAAGTAGGGTGAGACAAAATTTCAGACTTCCATATTTCCATTTCATTTCACACATGTGAGGAATCAAACTGTGGGTCTTTGCTACCTGGACTTCTCATACCTCACATTGATTTCCCCCCCTATTTAAATGAACACAATTGTCAATATTATTTTGCACTGATTTTTTTAAAAAATAATAATAATGTGTAACCTAAAAATGAAGCAAAGTAGCACATAAATGGCTCAGATGGTATAAGACAAACCAGTCATCAACAATGGTATCAAAAACACATGCCCAAAGCAATGAAAATGGTAACTGATCAAATCAAAAACAATGTTTTAAAAGCCATTATCATTTCATCCCAAATAAGCTACCTGTAGGAGACTACATTCTTAAATGGAAGAGTAAAGGGTCCAGGAGAGCAGGGTTGCCAGTCTCCAGGTGGGTCATTGAGTTCTCCTGCAATTACAGCTGAACTCCAGACATCAGTACCCCTGGAGGAAATGGCAGCTTTGGAGGGTGGACACAATGGCATTGCATCCCCCCACGAGGCCCTCTGGGGAGAGCCGGGTGCACCGGGGAAGCAGCTCCGAGCCTAGCCAAAGGGAGCAAGGAGCAGGTCTCCACTCCAGCCAGGGGAGGCAAGGAAGCACTGCACCTGCTCCTTGAGAGGAGCTCGCTAAGTTCTCTGGCAGGGAAACTCTCTTTCTGGGCAACACTCCCCACCGCCCTCCGGGTCTGAGCCCCGCTGCACCGCAGCAGCAGCTCGCCCGCCCAGCCTGGTAGCAGCTGCAGCAAGTGCTGGGGCGGCAGCATCACCAGCAGTGCGCTCCTCCCTCTTCCTCCTGCCCAACTGAGGCGGCGAGAAAAAGTTGCTGCGAGGATTTGATGGCACTTCTGTTTCTTTTGGCCAGTTTTGTAAATGCCATAGAAACATTGTGAGACAACTATAAAAAAAAGTATTAATTTGATGTCATTTCTTGCATTATTTAGACAAAACTAATTAATACCAAGATTCTTAGCATTCTTATTCAGAAACTAGTTCCATTATTAGATTATATAGAAAAGCCCCCTTGTTCTGTATCGGACACATATAAATATATGGTTTGAATTATGAATAGTCTTCCTGCTTGCACTAAGATAAATGTGAGATTTTAGTCATTATTTTCACTCTTAGTTGTAGTATTTTCATAGAGCATTATCTCCATTGTAACTGAATTGTTCTAATTAATTTCTTCTTCATGGTTTATCTTCTAATGTTTCTTAACAAATATAGTTACACTGTATAATCATTGGTTACATTGCTAACAATATTTTTACAGTCACCTTTAACTTAAATAAGGGACAATGTTTTCTTAAATTCAGCACATCTGTATAGAAGAGCGACAAAAGCAGTTGATTATGGAAATTCCCAGATTGCTGATCTGATAGAGGTAGACTAAACCAAGCCCTATGAAACTGCCACTGGACAACTTGACACCATACAGTTTGCATAACTCATGCAGACCCAGCTGCTTGCTACTGTTCAACAGCTGCTGCCCCATGAAGTGTTGTGTAGTGGTTAGTATTCCAGAAAAGGATTTGGGAGACCCAGGTTTGAATCTGAGTTGGGAAATACCGGGAGATTTTTGGGGTGGAGCCTGAGTGGTGGGTGTTGCCTTCTGACACACTTCTGGTGACATCAGGGGGTGTGGCATATGCAAATAAGTGATGCTAATGAGCTCCTGCACCTCTTTTTCTACAAAATGACCCCTGCACCAAACAGAATGTTGAACACTCCCCTGAGCCCAGTTAAGGGGGGGCGGATTAGAAATCAAATAAAAAAATATTTTGTGGTTCCACCCACCAACCTGTGTTAGAACTCCCAAGTTGCTTGGGTTGAAAAGGGTTGAGAACACCTGCCCTAGAGGAAATGCAATTATAGCCTTTGCTAACTCAATAATAAGAATGGTTAGTCCTTTATTTCCTGGATTATTAGGTCACCATATTCTAAAACCTTGGGATGTGTAAATTATATATATGCAAATAATATTTACTATATGCAAATATAATTACTACACTAAAAGTACACTGGGAGGGTTGAATCTCCATCAAAACAAAAACATTGCCTGTGCGTGCACAGAGGACATGACTCCCAGTGACTAGGCCACCACC
Source organism: Gekko japonicus (assembly GCF_001447785.1). Classification (NCBI taxonomy): domain Eukaryota; kingdom Metazoa; phylum Chordata; class Lepidosauria; order Squamata; family Gekkonidae; genus Gekko; species Gekko japonicus. The sequence goes on from NW_015173156.1 coordinate 6,005, forward strand.
ATCAGTGGGGCCTCAGGTGATCTGTGGCTGGCATGGTGGCATGCAGAGGCCCTGCCACAGCTGCTGCAGGTCCTAAGGGCCCTGTAACTGGTGTGATGGTTCCTGGGGCCTCTGCAGATGGTGTAGCAGCTCCTAGAAGTCCATGGGCCCTGCTGAAGCCACTGTAGCTTTCATGGTGGGGAGAAAGAGGAAGGAATTGTCCAAGAAGGGGTTGGGAGGGAGAAAGAGGAAGGAAATTGAGAAGGGGTGGGAGAAGAGAGTGGGACATTGAAAAGGGATGCAGGGGTAAGAGGGGGGAGACTGACATACAAGGGGTGAGGAGAGAAAAGGATGTGATAGATAATTGCCAGAAAAGGAGAGGGAGAAAGGGGGAGAAGGGGGGGGAAGACTGACATAGAAGGGAGAAAGGGAGATGAGAAAAGACTGATAGATAAATGGGTGGGACAGAAAGAGAGGGGGGGAACATTGACAGAGAAAGGGGAGAGAGGAAAGGAAGCCAAGGTGGGGGGTGTTCCTTCCCTGCAAGTTCCTTTTGGGCCCCTAGTTGTAAACTAAATACAGCCTTCAACAACATATTAAATAAATACCAATGATCTCTGAAAGATCTATTTGCAGTTTGTTTTGGGGGAAAAAACATTCTACCTTTTTCTATGAAAAAAGGGCTTTGACCGCAAATAAGCATTCATTCATTTATTCTAGATTCAACTTGAATGGGTTTCCAAAGAAAGGACATACTATAATTAGGGATGAGGCAACAGGAAGCATGGTACCCTAGCTGATTCCTTGGGAAGTTGAAATCAAGACACTAACATTACTATGTAATCAAGAAAGCATAATCTCCACAGTCTGGCTGTGCAGCGTACTCCTCTGTTCATTTAAACTGAACTAGTCTTCAGCTTCAGCTTCCTGCGAAGCACATTGAATCCATTGCATCTGCTGACCCGCCTCCATTAAACGCGCTTGCTTAGAACGCATTCTAATTTGCAACTGTTCTATATTTTCATTTGTCTTCGTAAAGCTGCCTGCAGCAGAAAACACACAATGTCACATCAATGACAATTGCCGTTCCACAAGTCTCTGTCTCTCTGTCTCTCTCTCTGCCCTGAAAGTCAAATGAATTCCAATCTCTTTCAATGGGGAAGCAGAAAGGACCCAATTATTGTCACTTTAACGGTGTGCACTTTTACCTCAGGCATCACTTAGGAACCAAAGAAAAATGTTTCAGATCCTGGATGCAATCATCCTTCACAAAAGAATGCAGTTGTGATTCTTCTTTTCTGCCTTCTAATAGAGACATAATAACAATAAGGTAACATTATGTCATGTAAACTAAAGGACAGGAAGAAAGAAAGGGACACACCCCAAATATAGTGCTATTTATTTACAGGAGAAACTCTGATCTGCCACAAATGCTGTTTCATAATTTACATTTGTACAAGCACTTTTAGTCTTGTGGATTCAGGTAGCACTCTCAAATTAATCTCATGCATTTTCAGGAAATGAACTAAGCATTGCTGCTAACCTCAGCAATTCACAGTATGTGGAATAGGGTTGCCAGCACCCAGGTCTGGGTGGGGGTTCCCTGCTTTTGGGGGCTCTAATCTGCCCCCGTCCAGCTGGCCGGCGGGGAAAGCCTCACCCCCAAGAGTGAACACCCACCCGGCCACCCCCTCCCTCCCCTCCTACCAGATTTAAAGGGTCTTTTTGCAAGCTGAGTGTGCAGCCTGCGACTTCCCCCTCCCTCCCTCCCTCCTGCTAGATTTAAATGGCCCTCCAGCTGATTGGTGGACCACGAGGTCCCCGCTGCTCAAATCTGGCTGGAAGGGAGGGAGACTGGTGGCCGGGTGGTTGGTCCCTCTTGGAGACAGGCTTGGGGCATCCCTGTCCACCCGCGGAACATCCCCAAATCCCCCTGCTGGAGCAACGAAGGGACCTGTCAGCTATGCTGCCATGGGGGTTGGGGAGATCTGTTGACTACTAATTGCTGCTGCATTCTTTCTGTGCTTCTTAGCTGCTGTAATGTTTATCTCTAAGTTGTACAGGTGGTGTGATGTCTGGCTTCAGTGGAACCGTGGGAGAGAGGTTGGTTCACAGCTTCAGCGCTAATGGCCTGAACTCCTTCTCCCGCGTGTGGGAGTATGGCTAATTGGCCAGGGCAGTGTGGGGTGTGTGTGTGCATATGAATACTCTATATCGGTGGTTCTCAACCTTCCTAATGCCACAACCCTTTAATACAGTTCCTCATGTTGTAGTGATCTCCAACCATAAAATTATTTTTGTTGCTATCATAAGACCATAGAAAATTTGTGTTTTCCGATGGTCTTAGGCAACCCCTGTGAAAGGGTCGTTCGACCCCCAAAGGGGTCGCAACCCACAGGTTGAGAACCGCTGCCCTATATCCTATTATGCCCGATGAGCAGCCGCCATTCTTAACAGTGCCTATGTTAATGCATCTATAGCTCTTCAATAAAGTATTACCTTTCTTGAGAAGTGTGTACTACGTTGTTGGCTGTGGGTTCTGACAGGACCTGGCAACCCTAATGTGAAAACTCCAATACATACAAGAGTAGTCATATTTTAAAAATGGTTTGCTGACTCACATGCTTCATTGTCACCATGGCCTGCCAAATATACTGCTGTTCTGATTTCAGGCTGGCAGCAAAAATGGGTATAGCAAGCTGAGTTGAGCTGCTGCACAAGTCTGATGTGTTGTGCCACGTCTGGTGTGTCACTAGTTGCAACTGTCATAATACATGTACAGCAACTATTGTTTTATGCAGATTGATTTTAGGAATGATGGATCGATTCCCCATTCCATTTCTTCATGTTCTACCAGTTCATTCTGCCTGTTTTCTGCACTTCTGAACTTCAGTTTAATAAGGGAACTGTAAATTTAATCTGGATATTTTACCATATGCAGTTTGACACAGCTTTCTGTTCTGCATAAAAACCTGGCACATAAAAACCCAGACCTGTGACTTTAAAAAAAAAAAAAGGTGAAAAGAGCTCCCAAAAATACATGGGTGACATCATGGCCACTAATTAATCAAGGATACCCATAGCTGGCTTCTGCAACAAATTTACAGAAATTTCAGAGCTCAGTTTTGGCAACAAAAGTTCAATTTGCACAGAACACAGTGTAGGTGCTTCCTGATTGGCCCAGTGGTCTGAAAAGGCGATGCTTGTCCTCCTTTACCTTGTACTGCTCAGGTTCTCCACTTTGGCATGTAATTACTTGAAAAGACTAATCAAAGCATGTCCATAAAGTGGCCATCTCTTTTCAAGCTCTGTATGAGCAAATACAGAAAGTGGAAAGAGATGGCTACCCCTAGAAAATTCCCTACATGTTGGCCTGTATCTTCCTACACCTTGCTCCAGCTTAAGTGGGTCATCCACCAAAGGAAGAATCAGTTAAATTGAAGGAAGGATGCTTAGGCTTAGCAAAGTGGTAGGGTGCAGGCCATTGGCTCTCACCATATGAAGCGCAGTTCCCCTGTAGGCTTCAGGCATACAGTACAAATATTGATCGTCTTGTTTTTGACACATGGCCAGCATTTCCAGTCCCCCTTTTCTTTGTCAAATTTCCTTTTCCACTTGTTTCTTCTACATTATTTTTATTGCATTTTGGAGCCATTTAAGCACAATTGCCCCAAAACCAGGGGAAATGGTCCTTCCCCCCCCCCCCGGGAAATCTGTCTCTCCTCGACTAGGGCAAGGGCCTTCTCAGCCCGGCCCCTACTTGGTGGAATGAGCTCCCATATGAGATCAGGGCCCTGTGGGACCCTTTACAGTTCCACAGGGCCTGCAAGATGGAGCTCTTCCACCAGGCTTTTAGTCAGGGCAGCAGGCGTCCCCCCCTCTCTAATGGGCCTCTCCTCAGCGATCTAAGGACCCAAACTCGAAATAGACTGCATCTGTGAGGCTTTAACTATGATTTGCACCAGAGGAATGTTGTTGTATTTTATTGGGGTTTTAAATGTTTTTAATTATTTGTATATTGGTTATTATGTTTGATGGAACCCACCATGAGCCTGCAGTGTGGGGAGGGCAGGATATAAATCCAATAAAATAAATATAAATAAAGACAATGGTTTAGCTTCACAGCAGCATTCCTGTGGGTGCCAGGATTTCCACCAGCTGGGTGTGACTTTTCTGCCTCCTCCTCCTTCTCCTCCTCCTGTGGCAGCCCAAGATGCTCCTGAAATCCTGTTCCTGTAGTTCCCTTTCCCCCAGGAACAGAATTTGGCGCTATCAGAGGATAGAGGAGGCAGAAAGGCCACATTTAGCTAATGGAAATCCTTGCACTTGTAGAAACACTGCTTTGGATCCAGGACAATATTTCTATTAAATCTCGTTGAAGTGGGGGAGGGGAGAGAGAGAATTACTCAGACTTTTGAACTGTTATATTCCAGAGGGGTAGTTGTGTTTGACTACTGCAACCAGAATAGCAGAATCTGTCAGAACCTTAAAGGCTAATGGAGTTATTGTGGCATAAACATCTGTGAGTCAGAGTCCACTTCAGCAGATACATGAAGTGTTGCATTCAGTGGGTAGATACATGTATACAAATAGCAGAAGTGTGGGGAGGGGTTGCCAGCTATGGGTTGGGAAATACCTGGAAATTTTGGGAGTGGAACCTGGAGAGGGTGGGGTGTGGGGAGGGGAGGGGAGGGACCTCAGCAGGGTATAATACCAAGTTTCTCCTGCCAAGTTTCTCCTGCAGCCGTCCTCTCCAGGGGAACTGATCTTGGTTATCTGGAAATCAACTGTAATAGTGGGATATTTCCAGGTGCTTCCTGGAGGGGGGGATTATTTCAAAGAGAGGCCAGAAGGCTTTGTTGTCCTTTGCACAGGTGTGTTACATTTCCTCTGCAAGCAGTTACTGACTCATTTCAGGACTGTGGCAACTGTGCAGAAGTAGCTGGAGCTTTTCTCCCCCCCCAAAAAATAAATAAATAACTGCTACCCTGAATGCAAATGGTCCAGAGGAAACTATTAGGCTTGTTGCAGAAGACCATGTGGTGCCATGTAGTCTTCTGCAAGAGGCCAAAAGGTTTACTGAATCATTTCAGTTCAGGGTAACACCATGGGGTGAGTGGGGGGAATAAAGCTCCTTCTGCATATATGCCATGGTCCCAATCCACAGTGGAAACAACACACATGGGGACTGAGAGCAACACACGTGGCAAGCATGATATTTTAGGGTTGCCAGCCTCCTGGTGGTGCCCAGAGATCTCCCAGAATTACAACTGATCTCCCACACAACAGAGATTAGTTTCCTTGGAGAAAATGGCTGTTTTGGAGGCTGGAGTCCACGTCATTATACCCTCCCCTCCACAGGCTCCACCTCTAAAATATCCAGGAATTTCCCCACCCAGAGATGACAACCTTGTGACTATAACAGTCTGGGTTGTGGTTGCCATCCTGTCAACTTTGTCTCATGAAAACTGACCCTATTGGGCCGGTCGTTGTTAAAGATAGTACTGAACTAGATGGTCTTTTGGTCTGATCCAGAAACCATTAATTATGTAATAGGGAATGTAATGAATAGTAGAATGTGATGTAATTTGGAATGGTAGATTGGAATGTATTTCTCCGGTCTGGGAGAACTGCAGACTTCACAGCTAATTGCACCACCTCAAAGAAGAGGAAGCTGCACGGTTGCCTCCACGCTTGAGGGGAGATAGATGGAGCGTAATAGAAGGGACTCAGTCAATTACTCTCAGCAGTCCACAGTTAAAAAGGGTACACCTGCCCATCAGTCTCTGATTTTGATATATTTAATTCCTTCACTATGTTTCCCCCCAGAATTTAACCCAAACAAATGTTGACCATACAAACAAAGCCTGTTATTCCAGTTTAGTCCTTGCATCTGTTAAACACCTTTATTATGATGTATGCTAATTTACTGCCCACCTATATGTATGGACTGGTAACTTCCATTTCACTGTATCTGAAGACATGTGCATGCATACGAAAGCTCATCCCTTGAATAAAACTTTGTTTGTCTTAAAGGTACCACTGGACTCAACCATTGTTATGTTTAGTCTACTTTCAGTCCTCAGCTATATCTGGAGTTTATGCGGGGCGGGGGATGCCTTGACACCTGAGAAACAAAGAAGCTTGGTTTGGGAGATTTCTGCCTATAGCTAATGGCCCTTTCAGTCAATCTGATTGTTCCCTTCTATCAATGGCATCATGTCCTGGATAACTGAAGAACTGAGGAGAAACCAATGCTTTAATGCTATTTGAGTGGCCATTCAAATATTCCGATAACAGAGGGTTTTGGTTTTTTGGGTTTTTTTTAATGTTGTAACATTCTCTAAGATTCAAGAGGAATAACAATCAAAAATAAAATTCCCCCTTAGCATGAAGGGTTATATGAGCCTGAAAACTTTATTATTGTTTTGTATTTTTACCAGCAAGTTGGATGAATAACAGATAAATCATCTCCACCTTGTTGCTCTCTCTCTTAAAGGGAACTGGAAGTGTTAGGCAGGGGAGGCATGCATGGGTGAACACAGAAAATCCTTCCTAAGCCTCTGTGAATCATTGCTACTTGTATAAATCCAAGTGGAATCCACCTCTTCATTTTGACTTCCAAAGCACAGACTCTGAGGAGCATTTGAGCTCTAAATTACTATCAACAACTGCATATCTACTTCTCTCGCAGCAGCTGCCATGGAAATATATCATGCGCCAGAAAGCCGGAAGCGTCTTTTTAGTTTGCCAGTGTTGACATTACAGTTTTGTGAATGTGGCAGCCATTCGGACAGAGCCACAAAAATGTGCTGCATTTTTTCACTGCTACCGCTGATGGGATTTGTAACACAAGGCGAGGGTTGTTGCTAGGATGCTCAGAGAATTCTCGACTTCTAGATTTTTCTGTCTGTTGCATTTGATTTGTCCACTCACCACCATGACATGTGGAAACGGAAAAGACTACTTTCCCCCATTTCCCTTATTTCATCATCACCATATTTATTTATTTAAATTTATTTATTTTGTTTCATTTATACCCCGCCCTCCCCGCACGTGGGCTCATATATAATGCTGTCAAGTCACATCTGACTTATGGTGACCCAGGAAGGGGCTTTCAAGGCAAGTGAGAAGCACAGGGGGTTTGCCATCACCTTCTCTTTCAGAACCTTCCTTGGTGGTCTCCCCCAAGTACTGATCCCACTTAGCTTCCAAGATCTGACAAGATTGGGCTATCCCATGCCACTTTCCCTCATCACCTACAACATGATAGTTTAATAAGGCTGCGGTCACACGGAGCATTAGCCACGCTACAGAGACGGAAGATAGGCGGATTTTCCGGGCGCAATCAAACCGCAACATCTGAGAAGCGTAGAGCTCCCAGGGCGAAAGGCTTCCCACTGAAGATGCGCCGTAAAAAACTAGTACCTCCGAGGTACTAGTTTCCGGAAACCACAGGGCAAGGGCGGGCGTCTGATCACGTTTCCGGTGGTAGCTCATGGCATCCGGCACCCGCCCATGTCCTGTCGCGAAAAGGGTTTTTTTTTTCAAGTCTCCACGGGATGCGCACAAGCACCCAACGGTGCATGCGCACAGTTCGGTTAAAAAAACACAACCCCTGCCGCGCCACTTCTTTGCCGCGCCACAGGATTTACGTATGATCGGCACCTCCCCCCCCGAACCACGGGACGTCGGCAAGATGTTTGAACCGGCGGCCGCGCGGTAGTTCACTCCGGGGCAAACAGCCACGCCCTCCCCGCGATATCCGGCCCGTGTGACCGGGGACCAAGATTAGTTTACACATCAATGTATGTATTTCTTGATGGAATGCACAGAAGCCTATAAGTTATGCTGCTCACTCACTGCTGGTTACAGTAAAAAAAAGGTTTTGCTACCAATCCTCCATAATTTATGGATGTTTCCAAAATTCTTCTTACCTCATTACCTTCATGGAGCCAGTTTGGTGTAGTGGTTAAGAGCGACAGACTTTAATCTGGAGAACCAGGCTCAATTCCCCACTCCTCCTCATAAAGCCAGCTGGGTGACCTTGGGCCAGTCACAGGTCTTTCTACACACAATGCCATATTATTAATTATTAATTACCCTCATGGAACTTTAAAATTTTTTAAATAAATGAATGTACCACCAACACTATGTACCCTTCTCAAATAGTATCCTTACATGTAACAGCCAAGAGGAGGCCCCCATTATTCAACAGATCCACAAAAGGGACCCAGCCCTGGCCACAGTCCAGCCCCTAAAGTTGCAAAAGTTGGAGGTTGTGGTGGCTGTTTCACCTATTCTACCCAAGTGTGGTTGAGAGGCCTTCCTGCTCACTACCCACAGTCTGGGACCAACATATCTATGGGACTACCTGTCCCGGTATATCCCCTGACAAGCGTGATGCTCTGGAGAGAAGAACCTCCTGGTGGTCCTTGGCCCGAAAGATATCCAGCTGTCCTCGACCAGAGCCAGGGCGCCAGCCTGGTGGAACTCTCTTCCTAAAGGCACCCTGACACTTGCCAGGCCTATGGCTGAGGACAACAACGGTCTGTCATCAAGCCTGCCCCCCCCCAATCATTCCTCTCTTCCTCGTGGGGTAAGTATGAAAAACGATCTTTAAATGCCATCTGAATAGTTCTTGAGTTGTTTACTGTTTTATTGTTTTACTGTTTTATTGACTGTATAATATTTATTGGAATGTATTATTGGAATGTTGTTCACCGCCCTCAGCCCTATGTATAGGGGAGGGCAGTCTATAAATTGAATAAATAAATAAATAGACCCCCCAGGTCCATGGACCCCAGCTTGAGAAATGCTGCAGGTAGACCTAACGTCAAGTCACACATTGAGGTAACTGCATATTACATTTTCCTCAGGTATATCCCGAGGTTGGGTTGCTGTGTTGTGGGAGAGCCATGCTTCCCAATTTGCCTTTGTGAGTTAATGTGGAGGTAGCAGGACATTTGCAGAGGAGATTCAGTGGGCGAGAAGGGGCACTTAGCTCTTGTTCTGCCTGGCAGTTCTCCCCTGCAAATGCCCTCCTTAGAATGTTTTTATTTCAGATCACTCTTTCTGAAAGAGCATGTAGGGGAGATTTGCAACAGGAGATTCAGCAGGTCTAGGGCCCCGGTCACACGGAGCATTAGGCACGCTAGAGAGATGGAAGATAGGTGGATTTTCCAGGCACGATCTCACCGCCACATCTGGGAAGCGCAGAGCTCCCGTGGCTCACCCGAGGCTTCACTCCGAAGATGCGCTGTAAAAAACTAGTACCACGGGGCAAGGGCTGGCGTCAGATCGCGTTTCTGGTGTTAGCTCGTGGCTTCCGGCGCCCGCCCATGTCCCATCGTGAAAAGTTTTTTTGGTCAAGTCTCCACAGGTGCACACAAGCACCCAACGGCGCATGCGAACACTTGGGTTAAAAACAACAACAACACAACCCCCGTGGCACCGCTTCTTTGCCGCGCCGCAGGAGTGAGGTATGATCGGCACCTCCCCCCAACCACAGGATGTCAGCGGGACATCGGGCGGGTCGTTTGATCCAGCTGCCCCGCGGTAGTTCGCTCCGGGGCAAACAGCCACACCTCTCTCCCCCCCCCCCGCGAATTACATTTTACCCAGGTATATCCCGAGGTTGGGTTGCTGTGTTGTGGGAGATCCATGCTTCCCAATTTGCGTCAGAGCCAATGGCACACACAGAGGCTGTGTCAGGCTTCCACCCAGCAGTGCGATTTTCCCAACTTGAAATTTCCCTGGGTAAATTCACTATTTGCCCCACTGGAGCTGCACATGTACTCACATGGCTACTTGTATCTTTCCCCAGTGGAGCAAAGAGCAGCTCTTGATATCACTTCAGGTTGGGAAAGGGGGATCTAAGCTCCTTCTCCCTGCATGCAATGGTCCTGCTTCAGTTTGGGGGCCCAAGTACTCGTGGGAGTCATAGAGCTCCTAGAACACATTTGAGCCATCTAGGGTTGCCCGCCTCCAGGTGGGGCCTTAAGATCTCCTGCTTTTATGACTGATCTCCAGCTGACAGAAATCAGCTCCCCTGGAGAAAATGGCTGCTTTGAAGGGTGGATTCTATGGCACTGTACCATGCTGAAGCCCGTCCCCTCCCCAAACCCCGCCCACTCTTGGATCCACCCTCAAAGTCTTCAGGTATTTTCCAACCCAGACCTGGCAACCCTCAGGGATGAACTCAGGAAAAACCTAGCACGCAATCAGGGTGTGTGTTTGCCTTTGAGAGTTAACGTGGAGGTAGCAGGACATTTGAAGAGGAGATTCAGTGGGCGAGAAGGGGCACTTAGCTCTTGTTCTGCCTGGCAATTCTCCCCTGCAAATGCCCTCCTTAGAATGTTTTTATTTCAGATCACTCTTTCTGAAAGAGCATATAGGGGAGATTTGCAAAGGGAGATTCAGCAGGTCTAGGAAGAGTTCAGCAAGCCTTCCTTCTGCCCTTTCAATCTTGTCTGTGGATCAGTGAATGAGAATGGCTCCTTTAATCAGATTTTATCCCTCCCTTCCTCCAAGGACTTAGAAGAGCATTAAGGGTTGCCAGCTCTGGGTTGGGAAATACCTGGAGATTTGGGGGGTGGAGCCTGAGAAGGGCAGAGTTTGGGGAGGGGAGGGACTTCAATAGGATACAATGCCACAGAGTCTGCCCTCCAAAGCAGCCATTTTCTCCAGGGGAACATGTCTCGGTCATCGGAGATCCACTGTAATAGAAGGAGATCTCCAGGTGCCACCTGGAGGTTGGCAACCCTGAAGAGCACACCTCTGTTTTATCATCACAACAACCCCAGGAGGTGGGTTAGGCTAAGAGACAGCAAGTGATTCAATCTGCATTGCTGCAGCGAACGCAGGTTGGGGGGGGACCTCAAGTTTGTGGGGGTCACCTACAGCTTCCACTTCGAATGGCAGCCTTTCTTTTTTCAGCTAAGCCAAAGTTCAGAGTTGCTCAGGGCAGCTAGAAGTGAGTGACAAAACTGTCAAGCTTTGTAATGATAGGAAACCTTCATGCCCCTGAAGTCAGATGGCAGTTTATTTGAATGCAAATAGAGATTAACGTTTATGAACTTAATGGGAAACAATGGTCTTAATGCAACTGCATTAAAGAAAGAGAAAGGAAGACAGGGAAGCAGGAGGCCCTCCATGTTTCAAGCCGTAAGGCTTTACCACTTTCCAAAACTGCACAGCCAGCATTTCTTAAAGAATATGACAAATGAGCCACCAGTGAACCAGCCTTCTAGCTAAGGATATGTTTATACGAGTAAGTGCGGGAGGCTTCTTTACATAATGATTCCAGGGAGAAAAGGGGAAGCTCATAATGATGGGTCTCCTAGCATCATGATCAGCAAATCTGTCTCAAAATAAAAGACGAAAGAGAGCTTCCATGGGGCCTATAATGTTCCTTCCTTGTGCTCCCTTTCCGGAGACATGGAGTTCGTGAACAATTGTTAAAAGCTCAAAGAAGTGTGGCACCCACTGCATGTCAAGGGTAATTTATGGCCGCAGATAAGTGGGTGGTTGCCTTTCGACTCCAAGAATGAAACAGCTGAGCCAGTTTCTAGTCAGGAGCTTACCTGGAAGGGAAAGGAGGTGAGAGAACACCTGCACAGCCACTGAGAATAGAAGAGGTATTGATGAATATAACCAGGCACCTGGATCTAGCAGTCACTAGGTTTGCACAGGAAGAGGAAACCAGGGGTGTATGAATGTGCACCAGTGTGGTGTAGTGGTTAGAGAGTCAAAGAACTTTCGGACCAAGGTTTGCATCCCTGATCTGGCACAGAAGCTTTCTGGATAACCTGGAGCAGATCACAGACTCTCAGCTTAATGTAACTCTCAGGGTCATTGCAAGGACAAAATGGAGGAGAGGAGGAAAACATAAGCTGGTTTCTATCTCCGTAAGGGTTAAAGGTAGGGTATAAGTGAAGCAGATAAGTAAGTAAGTAAGTAAGTAAGTAAATCAGGTAACTCAGAAATGAGATGTCCTGAAGTAGGTGCCTCCATCAATAGATTTGTGGGAGTGGCAACCTCCTGTCTTACCAGCTATCCAGAATCCAGAGGAGGTAATTCCTGGAAAGTGCCATCAAATCATAGCCAATTTATGGCAACCCCATAGAGTTTTCAAGGCAAGAGTAATTAACACAGGGGGTTCGCCATTGCCTACCTCTGCATATCGACTCTGGTCTTCCTTGGTGGTCTCCCATCCAAATACTAACCAGGGCTGACCCTGCTTAGCTTCTGAGATCTGATGAGACTCGACTAGCCAGGGCCATCCAGGTTAAGGCATCACCCCTATCACTTTTTACAAGTCGCACAGCACACTGTGCATTTCAGTTCCCAAACTCTTGCGAGACACCTTCCTCACATACCGGTCAAGACAGCATTTTATTTGCCTGTTGCCAGGATGACTGAAAGGGTTGTCAGACTCTCATGAGACAAAGAAGTCACAAGAGAGTTTTTTAAAAACCCTATAGGTGATGCACAGCTGGCCACAAAATCTTAAAAGAAGGCTGGGGCATGGGACTACTAAAGAGGATTCTCTTTTCGATGAATAGCAGATGAGGGTGGCAAGGGCAGTCACTGCTGATACTGCCATAGTTGGCAAGAGGTTTTGAGCCACCATTAGTATGATTCTTTTTTTTTTCTTTTTGCCTATGGTCAGAAAGATCATTTTGTGTTCTGTGGATTATCACTCTATGACTAAGCAAAATCTTTCTTTCTTTCTTTCTTTCTTTCTTTCTTTCTTTCTTTCTTTCTTTCTTTCTTTCTTTCTTTCTTTCTTTCTTTCTTTGCCATTGCCTACCTTTGAATAGCGACTCTGGACTTCCTTGGTGGTCTCCCATCGAAATAATAGGTAGGGCTGATCCTGCTTAGCTTCTGAGATCTGATGAGACTGGGCTAGCCAGGGCCATCCAGGTCAGGGCGTCACCCCTTATCACTTTTTACAAGTCGCACAGCACACTGTGCATTTCAGTTCCCAAACTCTTGCGAGACACCTTCTTCACATGCCGGTCCAGACAGCATTTCTGTTTGCCTGTTGCCAAGATGACTGAAAGGGTGGTCAGACTCTCATGAGACAAAGAAGTCACAAGAGAGTTTTTAAAAAACCCTATAGGTGATGCACCGCTGGCCACAAAATCTTAAAAGAAGGCTGGGACATGGGACTACTAAAGAGGGCCCCTGCCACACGGCAGGGGAAAACTCGCTCAAAGCGCGGCTTCTAAAAGCCGCACCAAAGTTGAGACGCCGCAGCGGAATCCCACGGATCCCCTGAGCCGTGGCACCTTTTCTCCCCAGCACGATCAGATGCCGGGGAGAAAGCTACAGTGGGAAGGGGAGGCTGGTGAACTGCACATGCTCACACATGTGCAGTTCGGCCAGGGGCCGGGGATGCACCGGCGCAAGGACGCGCTGGCAATCCCACAGCCGGGCTTGGGGCGCACTTCTCGGATGAACCACCAAGGTAGGTGGTTCTGTTTTGGTGCGGGGTTTGGGGTGGAAGGGGCAGATCGGGGACGCAAGCAGCACGATTCCCAGATGTTGCTGTGGGATCTTGCACGTTTGCTGCATCCCCGTTCCGTCCCTCTACCGGCCCAAAACCTCTTGTGTGACCAGGGCATCTTTTCAATGAATAGCAGATGAGGGTGGCAAGGGCAGTCACTGCTGATACTGCCATAGTTGGCAAGAGGTTTTGAGCCACCATTAGTATGATTCTTTTTTTCTTTTTCTTTTTGCCTATGGTCAGAAATATCATTTTGTGTTCTGTGGATTATCACTCTATGACTAAGCAAAATCTTTCTTTCTTTCTTTCTTTCTTTCTTTCTTTCTTTCTTTCTTTCTTTCCAACAAACCAGGAGGAACACTAAGCTCATGGGACAAGACTTTTCCCCCTCCCCTCTTGCTGCAGTGCTCTGAACCCCCCCCCAGTTACACTGCTAAGGGTCAGCCACCCCTAATTAACAGGATAGGGGTCTTGAGAATTACTGCCTTCTGCTTAACAAAGGGCACTTCCATTGGTGATCCAAAATGTGGCAACCAGGTGACTGTTAGGATACAGGGATCGTATTAGTTGTCCATTTGCTTATGAGCAGAATTCCGAGTGCTGGCTTTTACCTTTAAAGTCCTAAATGCTTTGGGAACAAGGTACTTAAAGGACTGCTTCCTCCTATACTGTCCAGCAGCCTGCCAGTTATGCTCTTCCTCACAAGCCCCGGAGAGGTAAAACAGGTGACAGCCAAAGAGAGGTCTTTTTCAGCCATGGCACTTTGTCTGTGGAATGTCCTTTCCCTTGAGGCTCACCTGGCACCTACACTACTCTGTTTGAGGCACCAGGCCAGAATCTTCGTTTTCCACCTGGGCTTTTCATTAAAGGCTAGGTCTTTCTACACCTTTTTAATAGCCTGCTTTTATCCTGAAAACTGTAAAATACATGTTAAACTGCTTCATAATTCATGATGTTGTGCTCATGGCTGAATTTTTAAAACACGGGGTTTTAATGAAGAACTTTTATGGCATTTTATATGTTTATGGTGTTTTCATTATGTTGTATTTGTAAGCTATCTTGGGCAAGTTCCTTTGTGAGGGGGCCATGATGGAAAGGTCCAGTTCCACCTCTTTCTGAGTGCAGCCAATGATAGCTGACAGAATGTTGGGTGAAGGTTGACAATGGACAGCGGACAGTTATGGAAGGGACAGCTGTGTGAAAGGGAGACAGGATCGAGTCTGTGAGAGAAACAGCATGAGTCAGAAGCTGTCTGTAAGAAAGATCAGGGGTCTTGTTGTAGAAAAAGAGCTGCCGGAGCTCATTAGCATAACTCATTAGCATAACTTATTTGCATATGCCACGCCCCCTGACATCACCGGAAGTGACAGAAGGCCACACCCCCTGACATCACCGGAAGTGTGTCAGAAGGCCCGGCTACTTACCCTCCTGCTTCATCCTCATTCCCAAACGGAATGAGGATCGAAGCAGAGGGCGGGGTAAAGAAGGGGGCGGGGCTTCACCACGTGACCGCCCCGCCCCCTAGAGGTTCTCTTCCGGAGCTCCGTACCTGAGAGCTCCCCCCCGACTAGAGCCCTGAGAAAGATAGGTTGTAACTGGGAGGACTGGAAGAATGAAGAGAGTTAGAGATGAACAGTTTAAGTGTTTAAACGTGTCTGTGTGCCTGTTTTGCTCCAATTTTGTTTAAAGTTTTGAATAAAAGAGAACTGCTTTTTTGCCCCTACTGACTGAGTGTGAATTGTCTCAGGGGCAGAAATTACACACACAAACCAATTAGGCCTTGTCCATTTACATAAATGTAAGGGAAGTAGTTCCTGCCAACCTAGCAGTTCCTGCCAACCTAGCAGTTCGAAAGCAAGAAATTGCAAGTAGATAAATAGGTACCACTTTGGTGGGAAGGTAACAGCGTTCCATGCGCCTTGGCATTTAGTCATGCTGGCCACATGACCACGGAAACGTCTTCGGACAGCGCTGGCTCTTCGGCTTTGAAACGGAGATGAGCACCGCAACCCTAGAGTCGGATTCGACTGGCTTTCGAGCAAGGGAACCTTTACCTTTACCTTTAAGGGAAGTAGTACTTTAGTTCCCTAACCCAATAGCTTCAGGAAATGTCTGAGTGAGGAGCAGTTGAAAAGGGAACTGGAACCCTATCTGGCAGTGTCTTTGGGAAAGAGCAGGAGAAGGAGAAGGAGGAGGAGATTGGATTTATGCCCCGCCCTTCACTACCTGAAGAGTCTCAAAATGGTTTACAATCCCTTCCTCTTGCCTCAACAGACACCCCATGACAAAAGACAAAAATGTGTGAGCCAGAGGCTAAAAAACTGTGAGCTAGCTCAAACTAAGGAACACTTAGAGGGTAGGTGGGGCTGAGAGAGCTCTCAGATGTGACTGACCCAAGGTCATCCAGCTGGCTTTATGTGGAGGAAGGGGAATCAAATCCGGTTCTCCAGATTAGAGTCCATCACTCTTAACCACTACACCAAACTAACTCTCAGTGTAAAAGAATCAGGACTCAAAACAAGAACTAGGAACAAGATGGATAGCGAAATAGTGACTGCCTAACCTACCTGCATATCTGAGTCTGAGATAGATTTGATCTGAAATAAGGCAATTGGCTACTTAGGGTTAAGTGTTTCCCCCCAAAGAGTTCAGGGAGGCATTGAACTGAACACATATAATTGTGAAAAACACACCCTTCAATTCTGCAGCCCCCTGAACTACAGACTCAAAATGCACCCACCTTTGTATATTTCTCCCTATGCCGTCCATCCATACTTCTAGAGGGGTTTTTGCATGTATGTGTTTGCACTCTGTTCTTGAGCAGAATCTCAATTTGTGCAAATTCTTAAGGCACATGCTTCCTTAACGGTGCCTCCCCAAACAGCAATTACTTTTACACTCCAATATGATCCCCTTTTTGTGAGAGTTAAGTGCCCCTGAACTTGACAGGATTTTGTCTGAATACATCTGCAAATCTGTATGCAGCGGTGATTCCCAGGTGTGCACTGGACTGGTTAATTCTGTTTTGATCTCATTTGAAGTCCATTACCTGTCACCTATTCAAATGATATAGCTGCCCCTTGTCATTTTCCAGGTACGGCTTTCAAGCTTAAATCCCTGCCCTGTTCCATTCAGAATTTATTGTACAAAGCTGAAGACTCGCGTGAAGATCTCACAGTCCATTGGGTAATTGACTCTGGCCCCTTCCCTCACATAATAAATAAGTTAGATAATATTGAAGAGACTTTAAATTAACAAAAGGTTAAATAACATTTTATGAGCTCCCTTGGTGGCTCTCTGGCTTGCACCATGTTTTCGGTAATACATCATGATAGCAATAGCACTCTCTTGTATTATTGCAGTACTATTATGAGAAAGCTGTTGCTTGGAAGTGGTTACTAAATAGGCTGCCTTGCCCCCAAGAGCCTCTAAGCAACCGATAAATTCTGCGCTATTCAGAAGTGCTTAGTAAGATCTACCAGGAGAAATATGGAAATATAACTGGAATGAAATGCCTGGCACTGGGGTCTGTTTCCCAGCCACTTGTCCCACTGAACAACTGAAGCATCATCAGAAAGTATGTGCCCTGCCAACCCCTATTATGTAGTAGTAGTAGTAGTAGTAGTAGTAGTAGTAGTAGTAGTAGTAGTAGAAGAAGAAGAAGAAGAAGAAGAAGAAGAAGAAGAAGAAGAAGTACAAAGAGGCACTGTGGGATGCAACCAGGTGGAGAAGCTTTTCTAAATATTGGGAAATAATTGTTTATTTTTTTTAAAAAAAAATTAGGTCGTCAACATACCGCAAATTACAACCATAGGTATGTATAAGCAACCAGGCTGCAAGGAGGCCAGTACAGAGGTTTGTAAACTATTAATGGTTGAGGATGAGTTTGCAAAGTTGTCATTCAAGCATAAAAGGAAGAAATCCCTGTCCCAAAGAACTCACAACCTGAAACAGAACAACAGAGGGAGAGCTGAGAAGGATGTGAGCATAGGCAGCAAAACAGTCATTTCCCTTAGGTACAAAGATAGGGTTTTCAGCTGGGCCAAGCAGGGCAATAGTAGGTACAAGGCTGCCTCCTGGGTGCACTCTGCACAGGAAAGCTAGCAGCAGCCTTCCACCAACTGGTCACTATACTGCTCTGGTTTGATCTTATTTCCGACCATTACAACGTACATGTAGTACAATGCAGAGAGCCAGGCCTTAACCACATTGTTATGCTCTCCTTATTTCTCTGAGTAGTGAAAAGCTCCAGGGGCTAGCACTTACCCAGGTTAGTTGCCTTTGGAGGAGAGAGACCTGGAGACTTAGGGATTTTTTGTAGTGTTGGCTTTATTTGCAAGCATTCGGGCAGAGCATAGGTAGAGGCACTCCCATGGAGCAGCCAAGATTCTACCCTGCGTCAGATCTCCAGGGAGGGAAATCCTGAACCTGCAAGGTGCTTCAGTCAACTCACAGCACTCCCCTCTCTGTCTTTTCCAGAATCTAAGATCTGTCTTTGCTGATAGGCGCACATCTAACTCCTCCCTTCAGCTGGAGAAAGTGGTCACCTCTTCTAAGCCCTATGGGGAACTTGGACAGGACCACTTCCCAATAGTTAACAGCCACAGAAAAAATACCTATAGACATTAAGAAAAGATACCATTCTGTTTGTCATGAGCTCTGGTTCCCTCAGGCACCCAACGTAGGCCAAGCTTGCAGGATAAATTGTTCCACAGTAAATGGAATCCAAGCTCACAACAATATTTATTTTATGTAACGGAGGAAGCAGTGGCTTGAATTCAGAGATGCAAGCACAGAAGCATAAACAGACAGCACAGTTCCGCTCATGCAACATCTTGTGTAACTGAGCTGCTTGCACTAAGTCAGACTTATCGCATCCCCCACTTGTGTTCCTGCTTGTGCAACATCTTGTGCAACATCTTGTGCAACACCTAGCACTTTCCTCTGTATCTATACATTATAGAGCCCACTTTGCACAAGATGCTGTGCAAGCAGTAAGACAAGTTGGGAATGCGATAAGTCTGACTTAAGGCAAGCAGCTACCGCAGTCTTTTCCTTGCATTTGTGCTTGTATAAGAGCTCTAGCACACATGGAAATTTTGCAGTGCACCCAGCCCAATAGCCTCATATACTATACCCCAAACCCATGTGCAGAAACAATCCTAGTAATATTCTAGGAAGGTATAGATTCTGTTACTCATGGGAAGTACTAATGCCCATGAATGGAGGTTGGTTTTACTGACTAAGACGGTAGCCTTAGCTAAGATTTACATTATGAAGAAGAGGGTAGATTAAAAACCCAGGCCTCAGCTTGCTCAGAGAACCTTAGGAAAGATGGCCCCAAGGCAGCTTTTCTTTAGTCTTGGGCCTGCAACTAGAGTTGTCAGCTCTGGGTTGGGAAATACCTGGCGATTTGGGGAGTTGAGCCTGCGGAAGGTGGTGTTTGGGGAAAGGAGGGACCCCAGCAGGGCATGATGCCATAGAATCTATCCTCCAAAGCAGCCATTTCCTCCAGGGGGACTGAGCTCTATCGTCTGGTGATCAGTTGTAATTCTTGGAGATCTCCAGGCCCCACCTGAAGGATGGCAACCCTACCTGAAACCTAACTCAGTATTGACTCATGCTGGTGGGTGAGGAGAAAATGGGAAAGACATGGCAGTGAATAGCAGCAACCTACCAGTACTTTTAGGAGCTGCGGTGGCTCAAGTGGTTAAGACGCTGAACTGCAGGCAGGAAGGTCGGTAGTTCAGCAGTTCGAGACCCGAATCCCACATGACGGAGTGAGCTTTTGTCTCTGGCTCCAGCTCCTGCCAACCTAGCAGTTCGAAAGCAAGAAATTGCAAGTAGATAAATAGGTACCGCTTCGGTGGGAAGGTAACAGCGTTCCGTGCACCTTGGTGTTTAGTCATGCCGGCCACATGACCACGGAAATGTCTTTGGACAGCGCTGGCTCTTCGGCTTGGAAATGGAGATGAGCACTGCAACCCTAGAGTTGGATTTGACTGGCTTTCGAGCAAGGGAACCTTTACCTTTACCAGTACTTTAACAGAACAGCTTTGAGCAGGAGCAGTCTATTTGAGCAATGAGAAATTCGATTTTCAGCAGCACTGCTCTTAGAGATGCTTTCCTTGATTTTGATAAGATTCATTGTCTGTTATGGGATACAGTCTCGAATGGGTAGGGATGAGTCGCATGCATCTTCCCCAGCAAATAAGAGAATCTGATGCTGTTTCTTGGAGGTCACCTCACCCACAAACCTTCCATTCTGTTTTTATTAATGTGTTCCGTTTTGAGTTTAAGAGGTGAAATGACCTTCTTATCAGCTGATTGTAACTTTGTGATGATCTATGTTTATGAGCAAATAAATATGCATTCTTTTTAACAGAGCCCAGTACCAGTTTCCAGGATGGAAGGAAAGCAATAGGGGTCCTGGCCTGGAGCAGAGGAATAACTGGTTATAACAATGAATATCTCGAATTCAAGAGAAGCCCTTCTCTTTCCTCTCACACAGCCATACATGCCATAATACTGTTCATATCAAACCTGAAGCCCGCACACCTGAAGGAAACTGGTGTCATTTTAATGGGCAGGAGCACTTGGAAATCTATCTGTTAACGGGGGTAAATGGTGACTCCTGTCACAATCTATTTTAAACAGTGTACGGTCACACGGGGGCAAAGAAAAGAATCTGTCTGAAAATGTAGAATGGATTGATTTCTTCGGATTGTTTCTCCTCTGTGGAAGTAAGAGTTCAAATAGTCAGGAGGTAACAAAAGGGTAACACACACTTGTAATCCCACTGAATCACTATTTTAAGGACTTCATTGGGGTGCCAAACTCTGCAGATGGGTGAATGTTCAAATCATAGATTTTTCTCAGCATAGGAGTCCGGCATAGGGTTGCTTGGCCAACCTCTAGGTGGCCCTAGAGATCTCCTGGAATTATATCTGATCTCCAGACAACAGAGGTTAGTTTCTCTGGGGGAAATGGCTGCTTCAGAGGGTGAGGTCTTTAGCATCACATCCATGCTGCTCAGCTCCCTCCCCTCCAAAACCCCTGCCCTCTCAACCTCTCCATCTCCAGAAATTCCCCAACCCAGAGTTGGCAAGCCTAATTTAGTGCCAGCAGTTAAGTCCACAGGTGTCCACACCGTGTTAAACCATGTTTGACGGTCGAACTCCAGAGGGGTGACTATGTCAGTCTGTTGTAGAGAAAATAAAACAGGAATCCTGTGGCACCTTAAAGTCCAATCATATTTATTCCAGCATAAGCTTTTGTGAGTCAGAGCTCCCTTCTCCTGAAACTATGAAGAGGAAACCATGTTCCATATTTTAATAAGGGAAATTCCTGGAGGGAAAGGGGGGGAAGAAGAGGAAGCAGAGAAAAGTATGGTGGGAATCCCACCATATCTTTCAGGTGTGATTCTCTGCATAAAGGACTCAAAATGGATTATAGTAAAGGTAAAGGTTCCCTTGCTCGAAAGACAGTCGAGTCTGCCTCTAGGGCTGCGGTGCTCATCTCCGTTTCAAAGCCGAAAAGCCAGCGCTGTCCGAAGATGTTTCTGTGGTCATGTGGCCGGCATGACTAAACACCAAGGCGCACGGAATGCTGTTACCTTCCCAATGAAGTGGTACCTATTTATCTACTTGCAATGTCTTGCTTTCGAACTGCTAGGTTGGCAGGAGCCAAATGGATTAGGAAGGTGAAATACAAGAATTCAAATGCCATGGGGCCAGAACTGATGATGGTCACCTGCAGCTGAAGTGAAATATACAGAAGCATGATTAATGGGAAATTTTGAGAAACCTGGCTCTGTGTTTTAGTAATGATGGAGGGAAGTGCAAAATCAAGTAATGATACTTGCCCATTTAGAGTGAAGCCAGAAGCATTGCTCTCACTTTGATTTGATTTTGTGTTGTTATTTTGTGCCGCTATTACAGAGAGGAATTTCAGACAGACGATATAATCCAGAAGAGGAACGGTTCCCAAAGGGTTTCTGGTCTGTCATTTCAGACAGAACCGTTTTAGAACCGGTTCTATACTGGAATATATTTATAATTTCACACACAAACACTTCTGTCCCGTTTAGGAAACAGGGCTGAAGCATTTTACCTGTCAACCGCTTCCAAGTAGTCTTCAGTTTTCTCTCCCGGTTCCGAAGCGCTTTTCCCCCGCTGTTTTTCACCCGCGCTGGTGATCTCCGGCTTTTTTTTTTTAACATTCATTTTATAGCATTATAGCGCTATAGCAACAGCATTATATCAACCCCATTGAAATGCCTGGAGTGTTTTGTTATAGTGCTATAGCGCTGTAAAGCGAATGTTAAAAAAAAAAAAAGCCGGAGATCACCCGCACGGGCGAAAAACAGCTGGGGAAAAGCGGTGCAGTCTGAAATGGCAAACCACTTCAGATCCAGCTCTTTACCGGAAGGGGAAAGCCATGTGTGAAATGGCAGCCGTATACCGGTTTACTCTATGATGGATAAAAAACGGCTTCAAAACGGGTTAAAAAGGGTAATGTGAAATTCCTCATAGTCATTTATCTGTATGTATCTGTATGCACATGAAAGCTTATACTCAGAATAAAACTTTGTTGGTCTTAAAGGTGCCATTGGACTCAAACTTTGTTCTATTGTTATTTCTGAGTAGCTATGTAGCACCTGGACGTTGTCAGACTGACAACATGGTCATTACCTGGACCACATAGCCAGCAATTTTCAAGATCATCTCCCCTGTATTCCCCCCCCCCACACGCACACACATGCCCAGGTGAAACAGCCGCTTGATGAGGACTCTACGAGAAGGGAAAGACTTCATCATCTTTCCTCCATCCTCCATCTGCTCAGATCTAGCTTGTCAAGGCTATTTTAGGAGAAAGGGGAACAAATACCTTTGATGAAAATCATTCTGACTTAAACTAAGTTCTCATTGATATTTCAAAAAAAAATCTTCTAAAAGAAAAGGGACCCTTTTTTGCCAAACTAATATTCTAAGGCCCTGGTCACACGGGCCAGATAACGCAGGGGGGGGAGGGTTTACAACTACGAATTTTCAAAGAGCTCACAACTGACACTGAACATGGTTGGACTCTCTCTGTCTCATAGATGTCAGCCCTACCAGAGTTCATCATCTTTCCTCCATCCTCCATCTGCTCAGATCTAGCTTGTCAAGGCTATTTTAGGAGAAAGGGGAACAAATACCTTTGATGAAAATCATTCTGACTTAAACTAAGTTCTCATTGATATTTCAAAAAAAAATCTTCTAAAAGAAAAGGGACCCTTTTTTGCCAAACTAATATTCTAAGGCCCTGGTCACACGGGCCAGATAACGTGGGGGGGGGAGGCATGGCTCTTTGCGCCGGCACAGTTAGACCTGCCAGAACATCATCAGATGCAATGGTGGCACACCGCTGTTTCATCCGTCAGTGTGTGCACGTCAAGGAGGACAGCCGGGGGAAAGCCATGCGCTGGCACGATCACACGGAATGATTCCATTGGCAGCCCATGGCAAACCATTTGCTAGTACATTTGTTGAGATACTATTTAACCACGCAGCTTCGGCGGCATGCCACGGGTTGGCCATGGGTGCGCTACGCTTGCCAGATGTTGCAGTGTGATCACTCCCTGAAAATCCGCCCAGCATTCGTGGCTCTCCCGCGGCAAATTCGGCATGTGAATGGGGCCCGATTATAGCAAGAGATTCAAATACAAATACAGTACAGCCCTGCACACAAGTGACAGTGAATGTACATACAGCTTCCATGTATGTGCATACATGTGTTTGTAAGAAAGAGTCAAAGCGCATTCACTTTATGTATAAAACCAGGGACCAGTACCTAGATAAAGGTGAGCTTTGAATTGCATACTCATCTGTACATGTGTTGAATGTAATGTAACAAGCACATGACGTGCATACAAGGAAAAATCAAAGTTGTGTCCAGGCGTTATTTTTCTAGTCTTCCTATCCCAAGTATGGGAGAGCATGCGACACACAATTATTTCATTACATATAATCACCATTTTGGATGGGCATGGGTTCAATCCAGCAAGCAAAGCTCAAAAAGTTAAAGGCCATTAATGGAAGGCCTCAGTTTACATACAGTCAGTTGTTTCCCAAGCAAGCACTAAGCCTAGTATACTATCAGATGGCTAGTTCTCCTTCCTTAAACAGCTTTCTTGATTTTACTCATGACCATCCTAAGTGGGCACTGGTGATCCTCTGAGACTATAAACTTAAAGATTAGACCCAGGCCTTTGCCCTTTAAATAGCATTTTTAGCTGCGTGCTCCACTTCAGCATACAAAGAACAAAAGTCCTGTATCATGTGTCTGTCTCCCTAATTAGCACACATCTAGTGTCTTGTGACTTTCTGTTTTCCAGCTTTTGTTGGCTGGCTTCTACAGAGCTGTGACTATGGCTTTCCCTAATACTAGTTGCGGTGGTTGATCATGGTTTTACAACTACGAATTTTCAAAGAGCTCACAACTGACACTGAACATGGTTGGACTCTCTCTGTCTCATAGATGTCAGCCCTACCAATAAGGAATTAAGCTTAGACCACTAGGGACTCCTCAATGTTCTTGATAAATGCAAGCTTTCCAAGAAATGCACTATTCTTCACTAGTCCTCTTGCCTAGGTAGGGTTGTGTATAACAATGTAAGACCTGCTTTCCTTGATCTGTCCATCTCAGTCTAGTGTTGTGTTTTTAACATTGGCCAGCCAAATGCCTTCAGGCACTGAGAGCATGTAGGTACTGCCTTTCCATTTTTGTTTCTGGACGATCTATTCAGAGGCCCACTGTTTATTGAATGTGGTGGTTCCATTTCACTATTATAACTAACTCACTGTCAACGAATTTCCCCAATCCTTCTTAAAATTCATCAAAGCTAGTAAGCAGGATCACAGTGGATGACATAGTCCAAAATAGTTTACTCAAAACACATGTGCTAATGGCTACCTCTGTGTTAAGGTATCTTTCGACATCAATTTATCTCCACACGCCAAAAACAGCTATAATGAGAAACTGCCATGTAGTCATGTCTTAATACTCTGATAAAGAGAGAAAAGATTGACTGCATATTCTGAACGTGTGTCAATACATGTGATCTGTCTTGGAAAACAACTTTATCAAGGTACCCAGGGGGAGGTAGGTTGTATTTAAGTCTACTTATATGTATCATTTATGGGATGATTCATTCACCAAAGATGTCCTTGAATATAAATAATTAACCTCTTCCTACCATGCTTGACACGAGTAGTCACAAATTCAGCTTGGCCTCAGGCAAAAACATCCAGGATCGTGGTCAACAAGGCAAAGATTGGTATGCCAATTATAACTAAACTGTCTTTCAGAAGCCCAGCTAAAGATGAAGAACACAGGAGTTTCCCATCTGGCAAGCAGTGCTGAACTGCCCTGAATCATCTAGAAGATATGTAACAGAATTCATGTAATTTACTTTCAGTTCATTATCTATTCTGTTGGGAGGGGGTAAGGATATTAACTCATTTCTGTTCTACAAGTGCAGTAAGAGTTCGGAATAATTGCACAAATCAGATACTTTGCCAGAAAAAGGATTATATAAAATCAGACTCATAAAGCCTACAGGAAGTATTGTATTAACTATAGTTGGTTCAATAATTGCTTTAATTATTTGTGCTGTTCCAACTTTCCACAGACTCTCTGGACTCATTGGGTATGTAAGTATTAAGCACGGGTGCTCCCAAAATTCTCCTCATCTGGATCTCTTCCCAGATTTTCAACATCCAAATTGCCTGATCTTATTTCCAAGGTAGAATAAAGATGAGTGAAGGATTCTCTGTTCAAAGTGTAATTTGATCACAAAATGCAAGCACACTTGAATCCTCAAAGCTGTTCTAAATTGTATTACAAATATATTATGCATGGACTTTCCCACATTTCTTTAGGGAAGCTCTCCCATATACCATTAGTCCAACACATCTGAGCAAAAAGAAAATGAAGCAGGGGAATATGCTCAGTGGAAGACCATCTGCTTTGCATGCAGAAGGTCAAAGGTTCAATCTCTGGAGTCTCCTGCTAAAAACAATCACAGGCACAACCACACCCACAGGCAGGCTTCAGTTCCTGCTGGAGCGCACCGGAGCACCACTCCACCAGTCAGGAGCCAAGGGGGCGGGCACATAAGCCCCACCCCCTGCTCCCACCAGCGATCAGTTGGGATATGGTGGGGGGGTGAAACGTTCCCCCACCTCCCTGAGCCCCGGGGTGGTGGCCTTGGACTTGTAGGGGCAAATTCCACCTCTTGAGTGAGAGGTCAATCTGGGCCCCCCAGGTCTCCTTCGGGGCTCCTTAAAATGTTATAGCAACACCGCTGTTCTCGGCGAGAGCGGTGATGCCTGCGCGTGTGGGGGGGGGGACGAAACATTCCCCTGGACTCGTAGGGACAAATTCCACCTCTCGCGTGTGATGTGACATCACACGCAAGATGTCATTCTGGCTCCCCCAGCTCTCGGGAGGGGTTCTTTAAAAGTTATGGCCACTGCCGCTGTTCTCGGCGGCAGCTGTGACGCCCCCACAGGGGGGGTGGGGCGAAACTTTCCCTTGCCTCCCTGAGCCCTGGGGTGGTGGCCTTGGACTCGTAGGGGCAAATTCCACCTCTCGCGAGAGAGGTCATTCTGGTTCCCACAGCTCTCGGGAGGGGCTCTTTAAAAAGTTATGGCCGCTGTCAATGTTCTCGGCGGCAGCTGTGATGCCCACATGGGGGGGAGGGGTGGGGCAAAATGTTCCCTTGCCTCCCTGATCCCCAGGGTGGTGGCCTTGGACTCGTAGGGGCAAATTCCACCTCTTGCGTGTGAATTCC
This sequence comes from Gekko japonicus, assembly GCF_001447785.1. Lineage (NCBI taxonomy): Eukaryota > Metazoa > Chordata > Lepidosauria > Squamata > Gekkonidae > Gekko > Gekko japonicus. The sequence continues at coordinate 32,335 of NW_015173156.1, forward strand.
GAGCGACACGCGAGAGGTCATTCTGGCTCCTCCAGCTCTCGGGAGGGGCTCTTTAAAAAGATATGGCCGCCATCGCTTTTCTCGGCGGCAGCTGCGACGCCCATACGCGGGGGGGATGTTTCCCCGCCTCCCTGAGTCCCAGGGTGGTGGTCTTGGACTCCTAGGGGCAAATTCCACCTCTCCCATGAGAGGTCATTCTGGCTCCTGCAGATCTCGGGAGGGGCTCTTTAAAAAGTATGGCCCCCGCCGTTGCCGCTTTCGACGGCAGCTGCAACCACCGAGGGGGGGGGAATGCTGAGCTGCCCTCCCCGCCTTTTTCAGGCTCCCTGCTAGAATGCCGGGCCTGAAAAGGGGCCAGCCGAATGTCAATTTCGGCCCCATTATATCCTATGGGCCATTGAAGTCAATGGTGAAAACATAGGGTGTATTCTGGGGGCTGGAGGGGAGGGGGTTTGAGGGAGAGGATCCATACTCGCAGGGCAGCTGCTGGAGCCTCTCCCCAAGATACCAACCAAGGTTGAAGAACATTGGACCAGGGGGTCCAATTCTATTGGCCCCCAAACAGGTTGCCCCTATCCACTCCATTGTTCTCTATGGTGGGAAGGTGGCAGAGCAGCTGGAGACATTGAGCCTCAGCTCCACAAGTAATGAGCACTCGATCCCTGCTCCCAGCAGCCCTCAGGCTGGAGCACCTGGAGCAGACTTGGGAGGCGGATTGGCAAAAAGCAAAACCAAAAGCGCAGGAACTCGAGAGAACTCCAGAAATGGAGCCGGTTCCTCTTCCACAGCCCAAAATGCGACCCACGAACCCTGAGCTTGCCTTTTCTCATTTGTGAGTCTGGCCTCCGCACTCCTTTAACGAGGCAGCCCTGAAGCTTGGGGCTGTGGGAGTTTCTTTGCACGCAGCTTGTGCGGCTGGCTGAGTGCCTCTTCTGCTTGCCCACCTTTCGCCTCTGTGCCTCATCTCCTGCCAAGCATGGAGGAGCCCAGCTCGCCCAGGCTTCTTGCCTCCTGCTGCCTTGGCCCTTTGGTGCACGGGTGAGTCCCCAAAGTTTGACTCTTCCTTTACAAGTCTCTGGCGCTGGAGGTATTCGCCTCCTTCCCTCCTGCCTGCTATGGCTGCATAATTGCGAGAGATTTCTTAACATAGTGTTCCTGCCAGGGAAGCTGGGGACCCTGCCCATGAGTCTCCATTTCATCTTCACAACAACCCTGTGGGG
>NW_015173156.1:33655-38888 GCF_001447785.1 Gekko japonicus
ATTGTAGGGGCTTTATTGCAATGTGGTATGGCCTGATATTATGTTCTTATTCCTGTGTGGGGTGTGTGTGGGGCAATGGAAGCTGAGTGATAGGGTCTCTCCAAGTGATTGCCAGAAGTGAGATGTGTCCTGGTTTTGTGTCTTACAGATAATCTTACAAATAGTCCTTTGCATTTCTATCATGCTTTCAACTTTAAAAGGATCATAATGCTGATTGTGTGAACTTAGGCAAATCACGAGCGGTAGAGCAGGAAGGGTTGCATCAGTGCTTAGTTCTTGTGGCCCTTTCTTACACGCCCAGGGAAATGCTGATCGCCACTTTGGGGCCAGGAAGCAATTTTTCTCCAGGCCACTTTGGCCCCCAGTGATCCTGGATATTTTTTTTATTATATTCTGGGCGTGGAACAGGGGTCACTTGGGTATGTGGGGGGGTATTGGTGAATTTCCTGCATTGTGCAGGGGGTTGGACTAGATGACCCTGGAGGTCCCTTCCCACTCTATGAGTCTATGATTCTATAGTTCACCCAGGCTGGCTGTGGGCACGCCAACACCTCTGTCAGGCAGAAGCACCTGAGATACTCCCCCTCCCCTTTTCCTTCGCCCGACTTGGAGGCGAAGGGAAGAGAGAGGGGGGACAGAATGGATCCCAGGTGCTTCTGCCTGTCAGAGGGGCTGGTGCACACTTCCGGTGATGTCAGGGGGTGTGGCATATGCTAATAAGTTATGCTAATGAGCTCCTGCAGCTCTTTTTCTATGAAATGACCCCTGCCCACAGGCAAGCCCCATTCAAAGCACTGGCAAACAAAATGGCTTGCAGTGCCTCCTTAAAATGTATAAAGACAGAACCCCTTTCTTTATCTCAGGAAGCCTGTTCCACCGAGTGGGAGCTACAGTGGGAAAGGCACAGACTTTCATTGATGCCAGGCAGGCTACCTTAAGTGGGGGTAGGGCTGCCAGGTCCCTCCTGGCAACCAGCAGGGGATGTGGGGGGGGGGTCTTATGAGAAGAAAGAGAAAGGCCTAGGCCTTATTGCCAGTGTCACACAGGAAGTGATGTCATCATGCCAGCAATGTCTAGATGACACTCTGATATTTGGGGGGAAACACTATGGTAAAACTGGCTTCTACCATACCGCTTTTGCCCAAATACCAGAGCGTCACCAGGAAGTTGCTGGCAGGCTAACAACACTTCCTGTGTGACATAGGCCTTCTCCTTTCTTCTGGCAAGTCCCCTCACCAGTCAGCTAATCAGTAGTTGGAGATAGGACCTCGGGAGTGGGGACCCCTGCCCCCACCAGCGGGTCTGGCAACCCTGAGTGAAGGGACAGCCTGAATACCATAAATGGAACACAGGGACATATGGGAAGACACTGTCCTTTAGTTATGTGGTTCCTAGGCCATTAGGGGCTTTAGAAGTCATAACTAGGGATGGTCACAAACCGAATTTCATGATGAGCCAGTGCTGGTTTGTGTGTTCACAAACCGTGATTCGTGCAATTGCACTGTTTTTGTGGTGCTCCATTCGGTTCGTAAGAGGGTTTGTGGTGGCCTTCTGACAGCTCACTTGTGTCGCACAGTGGCATGACTCGTGCAAGTCAACTCAGAGGGTTTTTAAATGCTGTGGCTTCTGCAGGGGAGGGAGCCAAAGGCATTGCTGAACTGTCAATTGTTTTTGTAAACTTTATTGTATTTGTTTGAAACAAATATAAGGCATTTTGTGCTACTGTAAAGATGTGGAAGAAATTATGAATGTATATTAGTGTATAAAGAATATATAGGTTGTTTTACGCAGTGTTTTTGTAATTTTTTACCAGTCTATACACTGTGTTTTCCATTGTATTTTTTGCTGTTTTAAGATTGGCAAGATATATTCCTATTGCCCTGGCAATTAGACTGCTGCATTCTGAACCTGTTGAAATTTCCAGGTTGGGCAGCCCAATGTATAGTGCATGACAGTAGTCCAACCACAATACTAAAAGTCAGCTCGGCTGAGAGAAAAATGGAACAAGAGAAGGTATAGGGGAATCAAAGTTTACTTCTTCCCTTCCTCATACGCACTTCACTGTTGTAAAAATACACAAACACACACACACAAAAACAAGAGGACAATAGGGAAGGTTTTCATCCTGATTGATTAGGGGAAGATTATACCCAGAAATATTCTTCCTATTGTAACCCGTGGAGATGGGCATCACTTCGACTTATTAATATGACAAGACTTAATTCTGATATTAAAGAAACAATTCAGAGTTTTCAAATGACAGATGACCTGATTCTCAATTCAAAAACGTTTTTTGCATATCCCTACTCCATATGCCTACCTCTTCCTTCAATAGAAAAGAGTAAGAGTCCAGTAGCACCTTAAAGACTAACAAAATGTGTGGTAGAACAAAGTTTGAGTCAAGTGGCACCTTTGAGACCAACAAAGTTTTATTCAAAACACGCCTCTTTTAGATGATGGCTTTAGATGGTTTTATGTTGTTTTTAATTGTATTTATGTATTTACTGTGAGCTGCCCTAAGCCTGCATTGTGGGGAGGGTGGGGTATAAATTGAATAAATAAATAAATAAAAGGGGAATAAAATCTCAACAGCTAGTTACAGGGAAGGGGGGGAGCCGTTAGGAGAGGCCACTCAGAGCCCAGATGCATATTCAGAGCTGAAATTGAAATGGGTGGCCAGTAGGATCAATGGATGGCAGCAAATTAGCACATCAATGCAAGAGTTAACAAGGAGATGTGAGAATGAAATTGGAGTCCAGCAGCAACCCCAAGAAAAACAAAGCTCAACCCTGTGCACATGCCATAACAGAGACTCAGCATGTGCATAGTTCTTCACATACACTGAAACAGATTTGTGGCAGAGTATGAGCTTTTGTGAGTCACTGCTCTCTTCAGATACAGCTAGAATGTGAGTCCATCTGTCCTATATATTAGAAAGTGGAGTGACTTTAGATGCTATCCACTCCATCCACGATGTGATAGCCACAAAGCACAAGAAGAAGTTCTTTAAAGTTAAATCTCATCCAGTATTTAAAAGGAGTAAATGATCTCCAGAAACGGTCTTGAGGACAAATTCAAAAACCTTTGAACATCATGGATAGAGTTCTTCTGACTTTGAAACTTACCAGAAAACAGGCTCCAGCTGGCCTCCTTTTAGTCAATCTGTGGCAGCCGTTCAACTGCTTCTGCAGTCTTGGCTCTGCTGCATGCCGGAATACAACAGTGGTCTATCCACCTATGGTCGCTTCTTGATCAAGATACAGTGGCCACCTGAATGCCTTCAGCACAAGTGGCTCGGCTTCTCATCGTGACTTACTAGCTTGCTAATGCCATTTGGCATCTGAAATCACTCCACTTTTCAATATATAGAACGGATGGACGCCTGTTCTAGCTGTATCTGAAGAAGCGAGCAGTGACTCATGAAAGCTCATACCCTGCCACATATTTTGTTAGTGCGACTGGACTCCTACTCTTGTCGATTCCTACAGACAGACTAACATGGCTACCCATCAAGATCCTTTTCCTTCTCTGTGCTGCAGATGCACCTCTGAACCCCAGCTGAGAGGAAAGTGACTTGGGAAGAGATGATGGGACAAAGAGCTGAGCAAGGAACATAGTAAACACTGGCGCTTTTTACCTGCAAGCCTCTCCCCCCCCCCCAGACACATAGAGACACACTCTGCATTGCAGTGGGCAAGCCGCACCTCAAATTCCCACTTAGACTGTTTGCTGCTGACAGTGTAAGTCAGCCGTGAATCTCCATTTAACTGTGCCACCTGAAGGGCTTCCGAAAATAATGCTGTGTGTGACTCAGTCCAGAGGTTGTGTTGTGTTTTTTTACGAGGTCTGAATTAAGCACTTCGGGATGTGACCCATATAAATGGATGTTACTTTGACTGATCCTCCTTCTTAGAAGGGCTAAAAGGAAGCCTTTCTCGCGGAAACGGGAGGACAGCGTGAGCCTCGGGGAGCCTTTTCAAATTTTGTTGGCATCACATTGTTGATAAATTTATCCCAGTTGTGGATCGCTTCTGTGGAAAGCCTGGGCATTGTTAAAAGCAGAAAATGAATTTAAGTCCATGTCAAGGTTCCCCACTGCAATTCCATGCCTGCCGCAAAATACTGGGGTGAAATGCCTACACTTGGGGAATAAGATAAATGCCTGGATCCTTGTGTCATGCAAATGGCTTGCCTTGAGCTGTGGCCATTCAAAAAAGGTGGTCACTATGAAAGGTACATCTGTTTGGAATCCCACTGTTAGCATTCATGTATTTCGGAGGAACAGTCAGGAACAATCGGACTCCCTAAGCCCACAAACATAGCTATTAAAAAAGGACCTGCTACCCAAATCAATAGCAGCTGCTGGAGTCGCAAAGGAAATTGTTGATGCATTCTTATGCCATGCGGAGACCTGAAACAACATGGCCCGCCGCAGGTGACTTGAATGAAATCTGCTCATTGGAAGGCAGCACATTTTTATGCTGAAGAAAAACTGTTACGTTTTACTTTACTACATTGGCATGTTTGTTTTAGCTTCAAGCTGGAAATGGCAGATCTGGTTAGACAGACTGCTTGCACATCTACAATTACACTTGAATCCATAGAGAAATTCTGACTAAATAAGCCTGCATTTAGTAGCAATGATCCTGTAGTGTTATAGTGACCTCAATCACTTATTTGTGTCACTTACTCAGAAATATATTTAATATTATCCTATGACAGTGATACTTAGTGGCTCAAGAGGCACCTGGGGCTTTCTGACATGCCACCTGTGGGTCTTTTGAGCACTGTTGCCCTATATGCAGCCCACCCCATGTTCCAAGAAAGTAGGCATGGCCATTGCACACTAGATCCTGAAAACCGTTTCTGACTGATGGACAAGAGAACAGATAAGCTGTGAGTTTGTCTGAGCTCTGGGCTTTGTGCCAGAGATGGAAGTCGAGGGCCCATCCACTCCAGCATACACACACCCATCTCCACAGCCTCCATGCTCATCCCAGAGCTTGGATGGCATCAGAAAGAGAGCAAACTGGCGGAAGGGACTAAAACCACCCCAAATGGCAACCACCCAGGAGAAGAGGACACAGTCCCTGTTCTCCATTGCCAGCTTGCTGTCTTCTAGGTGTCTTGGCAGTCTGACTCTCTCACTTGACCTGCTGTGCTTCATGCTGAGAAGAGAGTAGGATGGCAGAGAGGGAAGCCCGTCCCCTCATTCCATATACACAAGGGCCAG
>NW_015173156.1:38938-56226 GCF_001447785.1 Gekko japonicus
GTAATAGTTATATAGGTAAAGGTTCCCTTGCTCGAAAGCCAGTCGAATCCGACTCTAGGGTTGCGGTGCTCATCTCCGTTTCAAAGCCGAAGAGCCAGTGCTGTCCAAAGACGTTTCCGTGGTCATGTGGCCGGCATGACTAAACACCAAGATGCACGGAACGCTGTTACCTTCCCACCAAAGTGGTACCTATTTATCTACTTGCAATTTCTTGCTTTCGAACTGCTATGTTGGCAGGAGCTGGAACTAGAGATGGGAGCTCACTCCATCATGCGGCACCTGGGTCTCGAACTACTGAACTACTGACCTTCCACAGCCTGCAGTTCAGCGTCTTAACCACTTGAGCCACCGCAGCTCCTAATAGTTATATAATTAACTAATAAATAATCAAAATATCTAATTCTCAACATGACCTCATCTTTAGACATTTAAATCCAGAGACTGAGGCCATGGACAAATAAGACAGATCTTTCTACAAACCTGAGAAAAGTTCCAGGTTTTCAGAAAAATCTGAAATCTTAAAAGAATGAAAATGGGGGGGAGTAAAACCCTGCAAAATGTAAAAGGAGCACCTGTAGCTTTACCTCAGATTACCCCAGCGGTCATTGCTAGGCAATCAACAGAGTTTTGCCAGCATTCAAGCCTTGGTTTCTGTCAGGAAAAGGCAAGGGAGGGGGGCAGGGCTATTGCAGGGCTTTGGCCTCTGAAATTCATTAGGGTACAGTATGAGTATAGGCTGTATGCTGAGGTTAGGCAGAATGGTCATAGGAACAGGTGGTTCTAGTTGATATGATCCCACTGCTCCCTACCTGTACACAGTTTTGCCCTGTGGGCAAACTACATGCACATAGGTTTCCTCCTGTCCTTGGGAAACAATTCAAAAGCAGTTCTTATCTGATGGACAAGGTGTGCATATGCTCTGTGCCAATGTTTAGTGTGCAGGTGGAAAGTGCAGTTCCAGTGTCCCTTCTGCACATTATGTCACACACAGAAAAGTAGTCCACTCCAGCCCGCTGGCAGCAGCTCTCCAACATCATAGGCAGAGATCCTTGAAGGACTCGTTTACACGATCCTTTCCTTTCTAAAAAGGAAAGAATGATCGTATCACACATATTGGGGCCTTCACATATACAGACCTCAGCATGGGTCTCCTATGGCAGTACTGCTTTAGTTGCAATGTAGTAGGGAGGAATACATATATACCTATCTGGAGTCAGCATGGTGGGATGGTTAGTGTGGCAGACTAGGATCTGGAGGACTCAGGTTTGAATCTCCACTGTGCCATGGAAGCTCACTGGGTGACCTTGGGCCAGTCATACACCAGCCTCATGGGGCTGTTGTAAGGATAAAATGGAGGAGAAAAGAATGATGTAAGTTGCTTTGGGTCCCTCTTGGGAAGAACAGCAAATGCTAACTAATCTGATGCATGTCCATGAGTTATTTGTGCAACACTGGAGTAATTGGTCCCTGCAGTGCTGCTTGTAGTACGGAGTAAGGAATTCATCCTGGGTTGCTCCTGGACCAGCATAGTATTGTGGTTAGAATGTCAGTCTAGAATCTAGGAGATCCAGGTTCAAATCCCCACTCTGCCATGGAAGCTCGCTGGGTGATCTTCAGCCAGTCACTCCATCTCAGCCTAACACACCACACAGGGTTGCTGTTGTAAGGGTGAGATGGAAGAAGTGAGGACAATGCTGTGAACTGCTTTAGTCTCCCTTGGAGAGCAGAGTGGGGTATAATTTCCTGAAAGAGAACTTTCAACTACCTTGTTCATATGTACATCTGTACACGACCCAGCTTAATGATACAATGATCGTTTCCCTCACCTAAACGTATACGCTGTGTCCATTTTACCTTCAGGTGGTCAGATTCTTATGGCTACTACATAGTACAGTAATCTTGCTGAGACATTTATAGGCAATCATTAATTAGTATCTAGTCTAAAAACAGTAACACTAATTAGCCCCAAAAAACACAGGGCTAAGTTATTTTACAGGATAAAGTCAACGTTAATGTTGATTACCATGCTAATTAGTCTTGGGGAAAAGTAGGCCATTTGATCAACACCAATTAGTATTCTGCCATTATAAAGGCCCATTGCAATTAAAGTTAACCCCTTTTCAGTTTACTTCCTGCCAGTGTGGCTTAAATCCTAAATGGATGGGATAGCCTTGTTGGAATGGATGGCTCTTAATAATTTAGGCAAAGTTGAGCACCAGACCTCTTTTCTACATTCGTTTAATTTGGCATCCATTCCCAAGATGTGACTGAGCCACAGCGTCAATGATTAGCTTTCACAGGCTAAATAAACCATGACCACAGTAAGGGTCCAAGCAGACCACTACATTCAAAGAACTTAAGCCATCCTAGCATCTGAGAGGCTAAATCAGGACAATGTGCACAAACCACAAATCCCTCTGAGTCAATATGGAGTCCCTTAAAGGAGTAGATTGTAAAATCCAATCCCCCAAGGTACAAATGACTTTTGTTACTGGTGATCATGAATTGAGGCCCGGTTACCACTGTTGTTTTCCCATTGCTATGAAGACATTTCTATCCGAGTATGCAGCTGACTTTCTGCATGCCACACTTTCTTCAGGCCAACACTCTATAGACAGCATGATGCAAGCCTTGTGGTTCTGTGAGGAAAACAACCGCATAAGCAGGGCTATTTTGGGGCAGGAACACACAGGAACGGAGTTCCGGCTGGCTTCAGAGTTGGTCACACCCACTACAGCCCAAACCTCTGCGTGTGTGGCTACAGAGGGAAGGCCTGGAGAGTGATACCCCCGCCCAGCAACTCCAAGGCGGGCAGGCTGGGGGGGGCCTGGAAGGATCGGGGAAGGTTTGCCTGGGCTCCCCACAGACAAGGGAAGGCATGGGGTGTGGCCTATTATGCTAATGTGTGGCCTAATGTGCTAATGAGCTGTGCTGTCAGGGGTGTGGCCCAATATGCTAATGAGTTCCTGCTGTTGGGTGTGGCCTATTATGCTAATGAGTTCCTGCTTGGCTTTTTCTACAAAAAAGCCCTGCGCATAAGGCTTCCATGCAGGGTTGCCAGCCTCCAGGTGGCACCTGGAGTCTCCTGATATTACAATTGATCTCTAGATGAGACAGGTATCAACTCCCCTGGAAAAAATGGCTGCTTTGATGGGTGGACTCTATAGTATTACACTCTGCTGAACTCCCTCCCCTCCCCCAAACCTGCCGTCTCCAGACTCCACCCCCCCAAATATTCTGGTATTTTCCAATCTAGAGCTGGCAACCCTTCTTCCATTTGAGCAGCTCATTGGTACAGCGCTACCTTTTTAAACAGAGGCTGTGCATGAGAACTACAATGACATTCTTAGTATGGAATGTCTGGCAGAATTATGGAGATCTAGACTACCTTGCTAGGGGAAAAAACCTTGCTCTCAGAAATGCGGAGTGCTGTGCTGGCTCTGTACAAGACACCTATTTATCTATTGAAGACATTTCTATCCTATCTCTTCACTTCTAGCCTGCAAGAGAAGAAATCTATAACCAAAATAAACATTCTAAAATGCAATAAGAAACCAATATTATTATTTTCAAAAGTAGAAGCATGATCAAAATAGGCTAAAACATTAAAAAATATCAAACAACATTTGGGAAAATGTAAACGCCTTTAATCTGATGCCTTAAAGGAGAACCAATTGGATGCCTAATATAGGGAGGTGTCTCTGGTCAGGACATTTAACACATGGGATGCCACCACAGAGAAAGCCCTGTTTCAGATCTCCATTCCTACTTGTGTCTGATGAAGGAAGCTTTGACTCTCAAAAACTTATACTCTGAAACCCTTGTTGGTCTCTAAGGTATGACTGGACTTGAATCTGCCTTACTGCAGACCAACATGGCTACCCTCTGAAACTGTTCTAGATTGCCAACTACCTGTACTTTAAGGGTGGGGGAATCACAGCAGAGTTGTGACACAAACTTCAAAGAGAGGGTATGGAAGAAGTGAACCTTCAGACACTTTGGTTGCAAGCCAAAGAAAATTGTATTTCAGAGCCAGCATTCTGCATTGTGTCCAAGGGGCCAGTCTACACTGTTGTATAATGGTACAACAGTCTGCAAATCCCAGATAATAACTTGGGTTTTACTCTGTTTGTGAGCAGTCATCAAAGGCAGATCATCTTATTGTGCATGGCAGTAATGTAATCTGGATTTGTATTGACATTAAACCTATTATAAGGAATTCCATGGGGGGGGGGGCAACCTAGAAGGAATTAAGAGAAAAAATTGAGTAGGGTGGGGAATATTTGAATACGAATGTCCCTGAGACTGTTGATCTCCTACAGAAGGAAGTGGGCAGAAGGACGCTGAATCAGGCCATTTTGTTTCTTTGCTTTTGGAGTGGGACCGTGTCTCAGTGGTACAGCACTTGCTTTGCACATAAAGGGTTCAATCCCTGGCATCTCCAATTGCTGCTAGACAAAACAGACAACACTATCCTAGAACAACCAATGGTCTGATTTGGTATAAGGATCATTCATGTGTTTGTGAGTGTGAAGAATTTTTCTTTTCAAGTCATTGAAAGGCAAGAGAATAAAAATTATTGCTTTATTTTATACATGAATACATTTATTAAGGGCAGAACTGGATCTATATACAAGCTAAGTAAGATATAGTCCTCAGATTATGAAGGGCCTCTAAATATTAAAAAAATGCTTCAAAATTCAGTAAGACGCTTGTTACATGGGAGCATTGCTGCTTTTATATTCCACAGATCAGCCTAGATTTTTGGTTTAAGAGGGTTTGTTCACTTTATTAAATAACTTTAAGAATGAATAGCTTTGGAGCTTTCTTGTTTTTACATGCCTGAAATAATTGGTATAACATTATTCTAACACTGTTGTTATAACTATTCCTGGCAGTATTTTTGATAGCTAGCTCTTGATAATTAAGAGTTCTTTGTACATGCTCAGAATTTCTGACTCTTTAAACATGCTTTGTATCATTGCTTTGATAGCTTGAAACAAATAATTAAGAGAAACAGTTAAAAGACATTTGTTTACCTTTTCATCTTTTATTTTTTGACACATGTATAGATCCCCATGATGCAGCTAATACAAAATGTGTAGGGTTTATTAACATATTGAAATAAAATTTTCTTCCCACTGCACCACTGTCTTTTTCTTTGTCTCTTTTTTTAAAAATGGTACTGCTAGGGGTCCTCTTAGACTTCACATAGCTTAGGGCCAGGGGTCATTTGGGGGGGGACGCGGGGGGACGCCATCCCCCCTGGGTGAGGTGCAGGAGGGCGGGGCCTGGAGCTCCCTGCTGGTGCCCGCTGGAGGTCGCCGCCGGCTGTGGGGAGGACACACTTCCGGTGATGTCAGGGGGTGTGGCATATGCTAATGAGGTATGCTAATGAGCCCCCCTAGCTCTTTTTCTACGAAATGACCCCTGCTTAGGGCCTCAGCAAAAGGACATTGGCTGGGTATGAGGAATGTCTGCTGCAGTGTAAGGATGCCAGGCCTTCCACTATAGTGGGGAACCTCTCCGTATCCTGCTGCTTTGCCTGCTGGCACCTGAGGAAATTGGGGAGGGCACACACTGATGTCACACTAGGGCACTGATGTCACTTCTGGTAAAAACCAGAAGTGATGTTATGGATGCTTTAGAATTTACAGACTGAGAAAGATGTCCACATCACAAGGTTCTTGTGAGGATAAATGAGGAATGGAGAACCATACATGCCTCCCTGAGCTCCTGGAAGAACGAGTGGAATAAAAATGTGTGACAGGTACAAAGGCACTCAGCACACTTCATAGTAGGGTTGCGAGGTCCGAGCGTCTCCCCAGTGGGGGGATTAGGGGGTGTTCCGGGAGGGGGTGTGGCCATCCCTGGCATGACGATGTCACTCTATGTGACATCATCATGCCCCACTCTTTTCCTACCATTCAAAGGGAACCTTCCCTTTAAATGGTGTGTGTTGGGGGGGGGAGTGAGGGTCAAGTGCTCCTGCCTTGCAAGAGACAATTTTGCCCCTTGCAAGGTGGGAGCCAGCTGCCCCTTCTCAGAAAGAGTGGGCACTGGGTACTCCTGCCTTACAAGAGGGGAAACTCGCCTCTTGCAAGGCAGGAGCCAGCTGCCCCTGCTCAGAAAGAGTGGGCACTGGGTACTCCTGCCTTACAAGAGGGGAAACTCGCCTCTTGCAAGGCAGGAGCCAGCTGCCCCCACTTGGAAAGGTTTTCCTTTAAACACTGCTGGGGAGAGGTGGGGAGGAGGACGGGTGGTCACTCTTGGGGAGCCCCTCCAAATCAGGCAGCCCCTGCCAAACTGGGGGGTCTGGCAACCCTACTCCATAGCAAAAGTAGAGACTTAAACCCAGGTCTCAGGCTGTGGTCTCACATACACTGTGTGAAGTGACAAAATCCAGTTGGAAAGTGCACTGAAAGTGGATTATTTAGTGTGTATGACCACAACCTCATAGATCCTAATCCAGCATCCTCACTACCAAACCACACACATTTCCTAGAGGGAGTATCTGAAGTAGACTGCCTTCCACTCTGTCTCCTCAGGTGGCTTACCTATGGCTGTCATCTCCAGGTTGGAAAATCCATGGAGATTTAGGAATATAGCCTGAGGAGGGTGGAGTTTGAGGAGAGGAGGGACCTCCATGGGGTATAATGCTATACAGTCCAGCAGCCATTTTTGGTCAAATGATCTCTGTCATCTGCAGATCTGTTATAATTCCAGGAGATCTCCAGGTCCCACCTGGACGCTGGCAACCCTGTCTCACAAGGCTGCAGCACACAGACCAGGAGGACGATCCTGAGACGATATTCTACTGCCCCATTCAGCAGAGGCCTCACCTATAGCTTTGTTCACGGCTTCACTGAAAGCAGTTGCTTCTAATTTGGCATGGCTGCAAAGTGAAGGAGGGGAGAGGATGAGTCAAACTGAGCACTAACCTATAAATACAGCTGATAATTACCTTACCCAAAAAGAAGCAAATGTAAAGATGTTGTACTCTATAACTGGCAGGTAACGGACAGCATTTAATTACCATGAATGGAAAATTTGGTAAGGCAATTTGCACAGTGTAAGTGACATTCCAGTCTAAACCTTGACTTTATAAATAGAGTGCAATGATCCGCTAAGTGGGGGTGGGGGGGGAAGCAGACCAAAAGGAAACCAAACCGAAATCAGCAAGAATAAAAAAGAAGCCTGTTTTCTGTCACACTGAAACCGCTAAAAGTAATAGTAATAAGAGAGGTGTCAGCTAAGTGATGGATGGTGAGAAAAATAAAATACCCCCTGCCTCCTTCAGTGGATACAATTTCTCATAATTGCAAAGAAAGCATCTGCTGAGAAAACAAGAGCTCTGTGATGTCTCCACATTCAGCTGCCATGCATTCGTGTAGCATAGCTGTAGCTGGAGCATCTACAACCTTGGGCATGTGTACACTGCAGTCCTAAACAGGATCTCACCCTTCTAAGCTCCTTGATTCCAAAGCCCTTTGAAGGATGTAATGCTGCTTAGGACTGTACTGACAATAGTGTAAGGGTTTCTTGTGATGTTAGTGTTGATGAAGCCTCTGTTAGAGTTTGGCTGACCTACTCAAATGAAAGGGCAATAGTGTAAGGGTTTTTTGTTAGTGTTGATGAAGTCTCTGGTAGAGTTTGGCTGACCTACTCAAATGAAAGAGGCAGAAGGATCTCTGGTTACCAGTGATCAAGTGGATTTGATCCTTGAGAGGGGCAGAGCAGCTCAAGGGACTTAAGGAAGATAGGGGCAGGGTTTACAGAAGCATGACAGAGAGAGACAGGGAGCGGCAAAGGGCGGGGTGGGAAGCAGGGAGCTAGGGAATGGGAGCTGATGGAGAGAGAGGGGTCAAAAGACAGAAGAAAGGGGAAAGTACAAAAGCAGAGGTAAACACTGTTGTCTAGAAAGGTTGCTCTTAGGGATGCCAGCCTCCAGGTGTGACCTGGGGATTCCCCGGAATTGCAGCTCATCTACAGATGACAGCAATCAGTTCCCCTGGAGATAATGGATACTTTGGAGGTCGGGCGCTCTGGTAGTGTATCCCTCTGAAGCTCCTGTCCTCCCCAGGCTCCACCCCCAAGTCTCCAGAAGTTTCCCAACCTGGATCTGGCAACCCTACCCCCATTCCCCGATGATGACCGGTGGGGGAACCTGGCAACCCCAGTTGGTCTCCATTATAAAAACTTCAAAATGTTGTGGCTGAAGGATAAACATTTTTTGCCATTTCTGTTCCTGAAATGAGAACTACATTTGGTAAAATGAGTGGTATAACTACTATATTTTGGGAAGGGATAATACAACTGAGAGTCTTTCCCCTTGTGATATTCAAATGAATGTCATTAGATACAATGTCAAGTAGCCTCTCACAACAGTAGCTGTATCATAGCGCTGGCTTTCTATGAAATGGAAATGGAAAAATCTCCCATATATTTGGATAGCATGGATTTAAAAATGAGAAATATTTTCTATTCAGATGAAGATATTTGTTTCACAAGAGATTAATTTGTCAATAGTGCTTAATGTGGCATTAGAATCACTATTTTGAACAAGTCAGGTGTTAAAATACTTTGAAATGCAAAAATATCTGTAACTAGACACTTTTCCCATCATCATATTTTTGCTTTGATGGAGGAGGGGTGTGATGGAAAGTAAATGGGTAATGCTTTAACCTGGTCTGAGACTGTGAGTAACAGGAGATTCAAACTAAATTCTACAACTGAGAGTCTCAGACAGGAGTGGCAGTTAAGAATGACCATTAAGAACTGACAGTTGACTGGGAAGGAAGGCTAAGGAAGTTAGTGGATCAAGAAGGATACCCATTCAAGCCTGAGGGAAATAGCTCCTATAAAATGGGGGGTTATTCCTATCTAGTCTGAGGTAAATAGCTCCTAGGAAAGGGAGAGGTGATCCCTGACAAGTGGTTATGAAGGGATACTGGAACTTCTGTGAATGTTCCTGCCTTCACCAACTTAAGTATCTTAAGAAGAAATTGCCAAGATATTTCCTCAAGTTTTTGAAGACCTGTCTGTAACAACTACAAAGCTATGTGTTTGTGACAAAATATCTACTGTTTATGTTTATACAAAGTTACATCATTCCTGCAGCCTGTTCACCTTCTAAGCCCTAGACCTGATACCTACCTCATAAATTCAATGTAATAATTTGTTAGTTTTGAATTACCATCAGCCTCTCATGTGCCATTATCATACAAAGACAAAAGAATCCTTTTGGTCAGTCCCTCAGATCCCTAGATGAGGTCAACATATATCTATTTACATTTAAACAACTGGGTGGGACAGACAGGGTCTGCCCAGCCAAGAAACAGATAAAGGGATCGGGGGGGGGGGGGGGGGTTGCCCAAAAGGCATTTTGTCTCTTGATAAGCTTTTCAAGACTACAAACCACTGCTGCAAAAATGGCTGTTAAGCCTGAAAGTCATTTGTATATTGTTCTGAAGTATGTCTTGAGGTCTGATAAGTCATATTCCATCTATCTAGTTATATCCCTGGAGCTTGTATCCTTCAGCACATTTATATTCCCAAGCCTGCATCCCCATTCTGTAGCCAGTTTTGCAGTCTAGGGAAAACTTTCCTTAGTCCTAAAAACACTTTTTCTGGGAGTAAACCCCACTGAATAAAAATAGAGCTGCTTAGGCTTGCCCCTAATTCTTCTCATTCTGTGTCTTGTATCTTCCAGGGATCCTTCCCAAAACCTTCTGTTCAATTGTTAAATTTACCTACTGACTTTCCTACAAAGGCACAGAGAATTGACTTAAAAACAAACTATCAGAATTTACTTGGATATGAGCATTCAGCATAGGGTCAAGCCCCTGGAAAGAAAGAGATTAATCACCAAGTCCATATTAGATGGGGAGGGAGATTAAGTGAGGGAATCCATAGCTGACTACATATAATAAACAAGAAAAATTAGAAGCAGATCAGAGGACAAACTATTTCAATCAATTCCCCCCCCTTTTCTACTGTAAGATGCATTAATGAAGCTGAAATGAAAAGGATGATTTATATGGGCCCACAGTAAGCCTCAGGAATGGGTGACTTCGAATCTTGAACAAAAGAGCTGAAAGAAAAGGCGTAAAACAAATAAAGTCATGGACAGAGGAAGATGCAGAAATGAAGAGAAGTTGGATCAATTACTGTGCTTATCTTGTCAGTGGGACAGAACTTCTCAACCAGAGAGAGATTTGTGGGGAAGCGGGGATGTTGGTAGATTGAAAAGGGCTTTCTATCCTTTTATCTTCCTTGCAGCTTTAGCCCTCATACAATATAGACGTAAACAGAGGGGGAGGAAATCAAGTTGACTTTAATTAAGGCTGGAATGAGACATTATGAGGGACTCAGGGCTGTTGCTAAAAACAGCAACCCTGCATCTCTTCCTCCCCTCTCCCCTGTAAGGTGGAAGGATATTCAGTGCAGGGCATGACATGAACTCTTTATGAGTTTCCTTCCCCAGTAAAAGGCATTAATTTGGAGGGCCTGTGGCACAATAGCAGCAGAACATGCATTGAACATGCCTAGATGTCGTGAGAAGAAAAAGAGAGACTGAACTGTGGGGCTGCCACCACCTCCCATGAGCTATAATGTTATATTAACTCAGAAGCACATGGCTCCCCTCCATGTTATTCCCACAACAATAACCCCTGTGAGGTAGGTGAGACTGCGGGGCTGGCCCAAGCTCACCCAGAGAGCTTCCATGGCAGAATAAGGATTCAAACCTGGGTTTCCCAGGTCATAGACAGACTACTAGACCATGCTAGCTTTCAGGAACCAGCAGCCCAGTATGTGGTGGCAATCACCATTTGATGGCTTTAAGGATAGAGACAATGGCATTAAAACTTCTCCTTAGCCCTAGGCTGGATTTGTTGTCACTGTGTAAACGATGCTTTCCATTCTATGGGGTCCATTGATGAGCCCAGAAGCTGAGGAATTGTTGCTTATCCCTTTGCCTGTGGAATAGATCGAGATGCCTCCGCTTCACCCTTCACTTGAGATACAGCCACCAACATGGCCACAATGAGTAAAAAGGGTCTGGGCTGCTTGTACAAGGGTTTGCAGCTCTGGAATTGAAGCATAATCTTAATTTGCAAATGTGCTCTTGTAGTGCATTGCTGTAATTACCTGAGTGAGGAAAATCATATTTAAAATGATATTGCCTTGCAATTAACTGAAAAATGTCTTAATTGAATCAATCCACACTGAAATATGGTGGATAGAGACAGAGCTTCAAGACAAGAGAACCCATCTTTTGATGGAAAATCATTTCAGGGAAGGGGGAGGGGAAATGACCCCTTCCTTGGACCCAATCACAGAGAAAGCCTGACATGGAGCATTTGCCATTTGTCAGAGCAGCAGATGTGGTGTGGGCAAACAGCCCCTTTTCAGTTCTTCTTATGTACTGGCAATAGGTGTTTTTTTCAAAACCAGCATCACCCCTTTCCTGTCCTGTTTCAGGTATTTGAGAAAGAACATCAGGTAATCTTTTGGATCTGTTTCAGAGAACTCTCTAAAAATTCATAAGGGCCAGATCCAAACTTCCTATGCACTTGCTAGATTCTTCTTCTGCCACTCAAGCCTTTCCCAAATTTAACTCATGTAGAAACAGATAAAGAAAACGGATGGCCAGGGACAGCACAGGGCTCACCTTTTACTTCCTGGTCTTCTCAAAGGCTTCTGTGCATGTTCAGAGGCTTTCACCTACCAGTCCTGAAAAGAAAAAACCTGCTGAGCATGCAGAATTCTGGGAAATGAAAGTGACACTCTGACTTTCCTGGCATGAGTGTCCCTCATACCCCTCCTCAGAACATAAGATTGGGATGGTCAGATAAGAAAACAAAGGGCAGAAAAAGCTGAAAGTGACTGTCATCAAGGTGAACTTATTACAAGCTGAGTCAATCTTCAAGGGAAGATTGACTGAATATGTAAGTAACAAGCGGTTTCTGAAGTGGAAAGGTTTGGCTGCAATTCTAAGGCCCCAGTCACATGGGCCAGATATTGCGGGGGGGAGGCGTGGCTGTTTCCCCCGCAGTGAAATAATGCACGACTATGCAATCAGGTGTCCCCTCGCGGTCCCGTCGAGGTCCTGTGGTTAGGGGGGAGGTGCCGATCACACGACGCGCCAAAAGAGCGGCACGGCAAATGGGGTTGTGTTTGGTTTTTTTTAACCTGAAGTATGCGCATGCCCCGTTGGGTGCCTGTGCGCATCCCTGGAGACTTCAGGGGGGAAAACCTTTTTGCAATGGGGCATGGGCGGGCGCCAGATGCCACCAGAAACGCGATCAGACGCCCGCCCTTGCCCCGCGGTTTCCGGAAACTAGTACCTCCGAGGTACTAGTTTTTAACCGTGCATCTTCGGAGGGAAGCCTCGGGTTCGCCACGGGAGCTCTACGCTTCCCAGATGTGGCAGTGAGATCGCACCCGGAAAATCCGCCATCTTCCGTCGCAGTAGCGTGGCTACTGCTCCGTGTGACTGCAGCCTATGAATACTTTCCTGGGAGTAAGTCTCCTTGAATAAAATGGGCCTTACTTCAGAGCAGACCTTCCTAGGCTTGTTCCTTTTGCTTCTAACTCCCCTCCCCCCTTCCACAGTTTGGCACTATCCCTAACTAGAACAATTTGGTAGGTCTCCAAAAGCATGCATTTCAATATCTAAAGATACAAGCACCAGGTTGCAGCTTCAGGCTGTGAATTTCACCATAAATGTTGAGGCTGTGACGTTTTCTGCACAAACAGGTCTCCTCACTCCTGCATTTGTATTCCTCCCCCACTTTCTTTCGTTTCCGCAGAGGTTTTTGCAGTCCAAGAAGCAAAAGCGCAGTTTGGTCCCTCTTGTGGCGCAGCAAGGGAATTCCTGGAAACAGGGAAGTCTGATGCTGTGCTGCAAAAGAGAACAAACGGTGTTTTTGCACCTTGGACTGCAAATACCTCTGCGGAAACGAGTGAAAGAGGCAGAGGAATACACATACAGGAGTGGGGAGACCTGTTTGTGCAGAAAATGTCTGTGAATTCCACCACAAATGTTTTTAAAGTCAGAGGTGTTGATCAAATATGAGCTGATCATCCAGCCTATTCAGTTCATCCCCAACAGCCCTGAATGCCTGTCAAACAGGTTTGCGATGGGGTTTTTTTGCAAAGTTGCTGCTGATTCAAATGGATTGGCTGCTATTGACATCACTAGCTATTACTAAGACAAATAGATAGGATTTTATTGAAACACGGCATTTATTTACAACTGCTTTATATGATTCATGACAAGTTAACTATCATAAAATTGCCAGTTAAGCAGAACAGTTACACAACAAGGACAGGGGTGGGGTAGCAGAACTCATCTGGGCTGTGTGAGAACATACATGCATGAAAAACCAATTGCACTGGATGTGTTGAGAAAAGTATATACTGAAGCAGCCTGTCGGACAGCCACAAACAGGTCAACAAACAAAGCAACAATTGAAAAAATAGCTAACAGGCAAACAGCAAAGAGATTTGCTGTGAGAAACACTGGAAGGCAACAAACTGAGACTCATCCCTAACTCTTTTTTTCTGAATTGGATCCTATATTATTTACTTTAAAATAGATCCTACTGATTTCAATGGAATTCAGGAATCTGAGGATCAAACTTAGGATGACTTCAGGAATCTTTGGAGGAAGTTTTGTGAATATGTTATCAAGTACTTTAGAGAAGAAAATACAAAGTGTTCACCTTCTTGGATGAGAGAGTGATATGCACTGCTGACAGTTGGGAGATGATAGAAGCTCATACTTTTATTTCCCTGCAAGCAAACTTCTGCTAGTGCACAAGCAAGTTGAGTATTTTATGGTCTAAGGAGCATCAGCCTCCTACTGGGGTAGTGTCATGCCACATATGGTTCTGTGATAGATATTGTCATCACTCTGGAACATGCCTGCATGGGTTCCATCCCAAATCAAGGGAACTCACAGCAAGAAGTCTGGAATTAGGCACAAATGTTATTGTGACAGGAAATTAATTATGAGTTGATGAACCAGTTACAGTTTGAAAAATACTGAGTTACTTTTTGACAGCAACCTCACGCTAAAAGACTTCCAAGGCTTAGAGGATTTCAGCTGACTTCCTGCCCCCAACTTATATTTAATTTTCTCTTGGAGGAAATTAATAGAACTGCCAAACATGAAAGCAAAGGATTTGGAGTGGGACAAACAGGAAGGAAGTATGACAGAGAAGTTTTACTTTACATTTGCTCCTAGGTACATACTGAAGAAATCTGAATTAACTGCCTCAAGGGTTTTCACTGTTGCATTGAAGATATTCATTTGCATTTTCTCTTTCATATAAAGAATGATTACAGTCTGAAGGGCTCCTTTTTGCCTCATGAACTTGTTCACTGAGGTCGTATACGCCAGTATTTGCTGAGGTTGTTATTGAAGAGATGGTTCAAGGTGCTTCCAGATTCCAGTGGTGAGAGGAATAGTGACCAGGGGCAGGATTAAATTAGATTGTCGCCCAGTTAAAGAAATTGTAATTGATTAATCAGTGAATCAATTGTGTCTGAATAGCTTTGTGTGTGACTAAAGCAATAAATAAAACACTCGGGTTGCGCTCTGACATAATGCAAAACAATGGTTTAATTAAACAACATGGTGCCTGTGAGAAACAGGGCACCCATTGCTGCATTTCTTCACACTCCCTCCCTTCCTCCCAGAGCATCTGTTCCACAAAGAAAAGAGCCAATCCTGGCTTTCCTTCATCTCACTGGATCACAAGATGCTTCTAATAGGATCACCAGGTCCTACCTGGCAGCTGGCGGGGGGGGATCCTTGCTCCCTTCCAGGATCTTCTGCTGTGCACGCAAAGCACACATGATGCAATGACACCACCCAGAAGTGATATCATCACATTGCCGACATCAGGGGGAAGCTCTAGTTTTTGGGCAAAACTCTATGGTTTGTAGCTGATTTTACCATAGCGTTCTGCCCAAAAACTAGAGTGCTGCAGCGTGTTGCAGCGTGATGTTGGCAATGTGAGTGATGTCATCACATCACCTTTTGAGCCAGTTGGGGGTGGGATTTCCCTATGCCGGCCAGGTGGCCGGCAGCACAGAAACACCCCACAAAATCGGGGGTTCCTCCACCCCCAGTGGGAGTCTGGCTACCCTAGCTTCAGAAGAGCACAGGAGGAGACATCATTTTTGTATCTACAGGAAACACCCATTTCAAAAAACTGCCTCTGTCACAGGAGGACACTTGGCTAGGAACTTCCTAAGACTTCTGTAATTGGCCCCCACCCATATGGCTGCCATTTTGTCATCAGCTGCACCCCCATGGCAGCCATTTTGTGCTTGCACCCATGTTCTCAAAATTCCCAAAGTGCCCATAATCTCAAAAAGGTTGTGGACCTTGAATAAAATTATGATTCATTCAAATGTGGGCCACTCTGCTAGCTATGGATCTGTCAAACTCGGATGTGAAATTCTGGGTTGAAGTTGGGTTATTCTACATAACTAGTATTAGCTATGGTTTTATTTGAGGTACAAAGGCAGACATAATGGTTTGTGCCCTGGTGATACTCTCTCACACACACCCAGCTACAGAGAAGCCTGGCCAGAGTGAAGGCAATAATACCAGCATTTGGTGAGGCAAACTTAAGATATGAGTGATCACAGTAGAAGCGGAATCCTGATTTCACAATGCAATTACTGTTAAAATAAACTATGGATCCATGTTATTGCACATTGTAGTAGGTCTCAGCTGAGACGAGGCATTGCCTCCTGTGTGGGAGAGAAGGGGCTATCCATCTTCTAAGAAAAGTACCTGACCCCTGTGGATAACTTGAATTAAAAATAATGCTGCTGATTAACTGGAGAACCTTTTAAAGCATTCATTCAATTCCATGTTCATCAATTTATCAACTGCATCCCTACAAGCATTTTATTGTTGCGTCCCTACTTAGGTTTCTTACAACTGCTGTACAAATGCAGCAGGATCACATGGTACAGCATTGCCTGGACCCTACCATTCTAATCTTGAGTATCTCTCCTTATATATAATTGAATAGTGGGTGCCAAAGTTCTAATTCTAAAATGCACTCCCTTAGTGTATGGCTGATGGCACTGCTCCTCAGCATATATCACCACCAATGAGTGGAGGAAACACTTAGTATGTCAGGGAGAATATTCCCAGGACAGCTTTTCCCCTGATATGCTAGCATTCTCTCTGTGTGCAGGGATATATTTTTTTTCAGATATACAGTCCACCGTGTACAATTTGATATGATCCAATGCTAGCAGGCATTTCCTGTTTGATATGCACTCTCTGTGTAACGCACCATACCTATCTGAGTTGTACATGGCACAAAATTGACCTGTATTCCTTCTGCCCATTTTCTGTTTATGTGTTTATGAGGGGAAAGTATGCACTGGAATCATATTATCATCACGACAGAATGATGAATCTATATGGCAATACTGATCGAATAGAATATCACTATCCGAAAAGTCAGCTCCATGGTACAGCCAGGCTGACTGGAAGAGAACACGGACAGACGGGAAGTGATGTCGCCTTCCTCCACACCTGGGCCAGCTACAAAGGAAGCCAGGAGGTAGCTGGAGGGAGGCTACTGCAAGGAGCAACACTCTTAGCTGTGGGGAAGGAGGCTGGCTTGACAATAGGCTCAAGTAGATGTGACAGTGTCCTCATGCCTGCAGTGGGGACATGCCACTATTTTAAGGCTGGGGGACATGCCACTATTTCAAGAATGCTCTGGGGAGTTGATGGCACCCTGGTCGGGCAGAGACTCGGGCAGGCTTCCCATGACTTAGGAAGCTCAGAAATGGGGGGTTGGTGGGGAGACAGGAGCCCCAGCGGCATTTTTTAAAGAAGAAATTCCCAGGCATAAAATGGTGGCACATCCATGTGGTGGACATGGGGATGCCGTCACATGTAGTTGAGCCCAATGACTTTGCCTAGTGAACAATAAGAAATCCCTGTCCTACACCTTTAGCACTTGACTGAGCATTCCGAGGTGTGGTGACCACACACATTCAGGTACCATTATTTAGGATGACCCATACCACTTGTACCAATTGTTTAAAGTAACTGATGATGCGATGGTGGGGTGTAATATCCATAAAGGTGCGGCATCTATGGATGGCTGGGTGATGGCCTTCTCTCTCTCTGAAACCCTCCCATGCATGCTCCACGTCTGGCAGATCCTCACAATACACAAAAGACATCTTAAAATGTTTGTTGTATATTCATCTACAAAGTGAGGTGCACATAACTG
>NW_015173156.1:56261-76668 GCF_001447785.1 Gekko japonicus
AGAAGAAACGTGGAACAGATAGTAAATGGAAAGTGGAACATTAATCTGACCCTACTGTGCGGGTAGGTCAATTCGTCACCATAACACTTAGGGTACAAACAGATGTGACAAATATCATGTCAGTCTGTAAAAAGTAAATTGTACACATAAACTGCTGTAATTCACATTGGGGCTGCGTGGGATGGGACTTAACCCTTCAAGCCATGCTCAGTTTTATTAATCAAAGCCCTGCACTCTGAGTGTTTGAAAGAGAAAAAAAGACATGTCCTTACAAGCCTGTCTTTTTATCCTCCAAAATGCTAGTAAATGCGCAGGGAGCCCAGTTTCCATAAGCAAAACTGAGTGCGGCTTGGTTATCTGTGCAATCCTAAGCATAGCCGCACCTCTCTAAGACCACTGAAGTCAAGGAGTTTAGAAGGATGCAACTACTTTGGATTACACTATAAATTTCCTCTTCCTGTTCCACATGGATGCTATCCGAATTGTGGCTGTGCTTGCGTGCAGCCAACCTTTTACAGACGGATGGAAATCCAAGATTTTTGTAGCATCTTTTTCATCTCTTAGAGGCTCAGCTTGTTTCTTTGTTCGAAGTTTCATCTTGTGGAGTTCTATCAAATATACACATTTCTAAAAACTGTCATTTTTAATATGTCCCACTGTGTGGGTCTAGATAGATTCAAACAGGAAACAAGATTTCATTTTTAGTGTGCATATCTGTGAGGTGTTTTCCACGCATAAATGGAAACACATGGAGCTGCCTCATGCTGAATCAGACCCCTGGTCCATCAAAGTCAGTACTGTCTACTCAGACTGGCAGCGGCTCTCTAGGCTCTCAGGCAGAGGCCTTTCACATCACTTACTGCCTGGTTCTTTTAACTGAAGATAAGGATTGAAGGCGCTGCGGTGGCTCAAGTGGTTAAGATGCTGAACTGCAGGCTGTGGAAGGTCGGTAGTTCAGCAGTTCGAGACCCGAGTGTGCCGCATGACGGAGTGAGCTCCCGTCTCTGGTTCCAGCTCCTGCCAACCTAGCAGTTCGAAAGCAAGAAATTGCAAGTAGATAAATAGGTACCACTTTGGTGGGAAGGTAACAGCGTTCCGTGCGCCTTGGTGTTTATTCATGCCGGCCACATGACCACGGAAATGTCTTCGGACAGTGCTGGCTCTTCGGCTTTGAAACGGAGATGAGCACCGCAACCCTAGAGTCGGATTCGACTGGCTTTCAAGCAAGGGGAACCAGGGATTGAGCTTGGAACCTTCTGCATGCCAAGCAGATGCTCTACCACTGAGCCACAGCCCCTCCCAAAACAAGGCTCTGTTATCAAACAAATTTTACTGATTTGCAGTATTGGAAATATTTCACAGCACCCAATATTTCATGCCACCCAATAAAGCTTAAGAGGACTTTTGCTATTTGTCACCTAGAGCAGTTTGAGGTAACATGTGAGATGAGAAGCTGCCTAAATAGAATAAATAAAGGTCAGTACTACAAAACGGATTAGAACTTGGAGAGATATGGATCTTTAACGATTTTCATCCTCCAAAGGTTTAGTTAAGGGTCTTCCTTCAAACATGATTTCTTAAGAATGTGAAAGACAAGAGCTTCTTAACATTCTTCACACAAACTGTAGGTCACATTTGAACCCCTGTGCTTCCCAAGAGCATAAGTCAGGCATGAGACAGGCACCACTGAGTTACACAAAATGTAGAAGAGATTGGATTCTGATCTACTGCTAAGAATTACACTGTTAATGCAACACCTCAGTACTTTGCTCAGAGAATACTCTCTCCAATTTGATATTTTTGCAAAGCATTCATTTTCCCCATTCTATTCTACCTATTTGATCAGTAACAAGTTCTCCAGAATGGACAACTTCATAGGCAACTACCACATCTTCCAGATAGCTCTCTTGCCTCTAGGTCAGTGGTTCTCAACCTGTGGGTCGCGACCCTTTTGGGGGTCGAACGACCCTTTCACAGGGGTTGCCTAAGACCATCGAAAAACACAAAATTTTCCATGGTCTTATGATAGCAACGAAAATAATTTTATGGTTGGGGGTCACCACGAGGAACTGTATTAAAGGGTCGCAGCATTGGAAGGTTGAGAACCACTGTTCTAGTTAGAGTTGCCAACCTCCATATGGTGTCTGGAGATCTCCCACAATGACAATTGATCTCCAGACAATAGAGATCAGTTCCTGTGGAGAAGACTGCTGCTTCAGAGGGTTAACTCCATGAGATTATATCTGGCTGAGGTTCCTCCCCTTCCCAAACCTTGCCCTCCCCAGGCTCCACCCCCAAAATCTCCAGGTATTTCCCCATCCAGACCTGGCAACCCTACTTCTGCATAAGCAACTTAGTGGGCCATCTGATACTCATTAGAATGCTGGCTATGGCTCTGGGGCCTCCAGCTGCTGATCCTAATCCATTCCTGGCTATGAGACAAAACTGGGTGACCTGTATAACGACTGGGAACTATATAGGTAGAAGCAAGCTTCTTTCTCAACTGCTTGGTCACAAGCAGCAGGAGAGCAGGTTTATTGCTTTATTCATTTAATGTAAAACTCTTCTATGCCGCCTTTCCTCCCAAATAGTGTCCCCATGGCGGCGAACATTAAAGCATTAAAACAGCATTTAAGATTATACACACAGACACACACACATACATATCTATCTACCTACCTACCTACCTACCTACACATACACACACATAAAGTATTTCAACCATTCAATAAAAATGTACAGACATACAAAAACACATAACAATACAACCAGGGGGGAGGGACAATAAGAATTTCTGGGAGTAAATCTTCACCCACTGGCAGAAGACAATGATAGAGGGAGACAGACAAATCTTCCTGGGGAGGACATTCCAAAGCTTCGGCACCACAATCAAGAAGGTCCTTTCTCAGGTTGCCACCCATTTACCTCCACCAAAACAAGGCCTCCAAAGTGGACTGGAGTGGACAGGTAGGGTCCTATGGGAAAAGGCAATCCTTCAGGTATGCTGACCCCAAGCCATAGAGGCCTTTAAAGGCCAATACCCATACTTTGAATTGAGCCCAGAAGCAGATTGGGAGCCACTGCAGATGGAACAAAACTGGAGAGATATGTCCCTACAACCCACGCCAATCAACATTCTGGCCACAGTATTCCATACCAAGTGTAGCTTCTGGAAAGTTTTCAAGGGCAGTACCACACAGAGAACATTGCAGTACTCTAATTATATGTTACCAGAGCACGCATCACAATGGCAAGACCTTTCCCACCTAGGAAAGGCTTCAGCTGGTTTACAAGCCAAAGATAGTGAAAAGCAACCCTGGCCACCACTGACACTTGAGAACTGGGTGCAGGAGCACCCACGAGCTATGAACCTGCTCCTTTAGAGGGAATGAAACCCCATCTAGAACATGTGATATCCCAGTTACTGAGTCAAACCTTCCCCCTCCCCAGGAGCACCTCTGTTTCATTGGGATTACATCTCAGTTTAGTCATTGCCCATGACTTTACTTTCTCTGTGAATGGTTGTTATTCACTTTATTTAAATTATTTCTTAGCCCTCTGTCCAGAAAACTGTTTTTATGAAGCTATATAAATGCCGCACTTAGGGCTTTAAAGTGTTGCATCTGAGGTAAGGGTAGAACATACTCTCTGTCCCAGTGACACTGGGTGTTCTGGCCCTCGCTAACAGAACCAGTGAAGAGATACAGGACTCCAGGGTCCTTGGAACACAAGAAACCTCATTCAACACACATTGCACATCATAATGATCCCATAGAAATGTTTTCCTTTCGCTAAGGAAGGGAAAGGAAAAAAATTGTATTTGTTGTGATGGTGTTGGAATAAAATGGGAATTGTGTTGGTGTACCATCCACTGTATTGCCCAACGAAATTGTTAACTGAGCAGCCTGAAGGAGCTTTGGTGTCTGTCAACAAGTGGTCCTGGGACCCCAAAATTTATACTGAAAATGACATCTCAAGACTTCATGACAAACCAGTGGATTAAAACAACTGGTCAGTGCCCCTCCCTATTTACTGGAACACATTTCTTTTTTTAGCAAGGAGGTAGTGATCTGTCGGGGAGGGCATTTCTGGGACCATCATTGTGCACAGAACATTTATTTGGTTAGTGTTCTGACCTTGGCCTCTTCAGACGTCTGCAGCACTGGGGAACTGGTTAGGAGGAATCCAATTAGGCTTCCTGGAAATTCTGGGGATTCTTGTCACTAGCCTGGTAGATCAATCAAATAAAATTTGTGTTCAGGTGGTTCACAATTACTCCTCCATACTGGTTCAACCAGGCAACAGACCTCAGTGGTGCCTTGATTTAATTCCTGTCGAAGATCTGGTGTTAAGGAGCACACACAGAGGAAAATTCAGTCTGAATCTTACAGACTATAGCTCAAGAGCTCATTTTAAAATAGAGTCACTGGAAAAGAATCTCCCCCACCCCACCATCATTGCAAATGCTCAATATTGGCCAGCTGAGGGGTATATTTTAGAGATGCAACAGCAACGATCCATGCCAGAGGACAATATTCTTTCTGTGGCCTTCTGCAACCAGTTTGCAAGATATTTTGTTGATAAGATTGCTCTTACATGCTCCAGCTTTGATACCACCATTAGTGCAGGTCTGAGCAAGTTATCTGAAGAATCTACTGGTGCAGCTTTAGTGAACAAGTTTCAGGAACCCTCTCATTTCTCAAAGCCAATTTTTCTCTTCTGTGGGCTCTCTCCCCCATTCCTGAAATCATTTACTGGGTTGACAGGGAAGCCACCTGAGTGGAGAGCTTTCCCCAGTCTGGAGGAGCATTTTGAGCCAAGTACAGGAAAAGATGAAGTAAGACCATAGGATGGTGTCTATTCACACAGTAAGGTATACCCTCCTGCCCTTCCTGACAATATTTGGGACTTCAGGGCAGGGGATCTGGTGCAGAACACACACAGACACACACAAATGTGTGAAGTTGCTTTATACCAAGTCAGGCTATTTGTCTATTAAGGACTCTGGCAGAGAGTGGCTTTCCAGTGGTCCTCCAGGGAGATGCCAGGGATTGAACCTGGGACCTTCTGCATTCAAAACAGATGTTTTACCACTGAACCACAGCCCCTCCCCATCCAGTTGCAATAACAGTGACACAGGTAAAAAGAAGGACTTTGAGCAGAGGAAGCAGCTGCAGCAGTAGGAGGAAGAAAGAAGAAGGGGTTAGAGTGACAGGGAGAAGGGGAAAGGAGTGAGGAACTCCCTTCCACACTGTTCCTCCCCCCCCCCAAACTCATTACCACATCCTTGAAAACCAATAACAATGCAGTGCTTAGAAACAAAGATCTCACCAATGTCAAGTTCTTCTCTGGTGTCTCAGATCGCAAGTCTTTCCTAATATGAAACGTTTTGCAGATATCCAAGTCAAGTTTCACATCATCCCTCCACCTATAACACAGGTCATTAAACTCTGCTGAAAATACAAGATGCAAATCATCGACGCCCTTCATCTGCACAATCATGATGAATGTTGGCAAAGGAGCGCACGGTGGATTGTGCCTCAGACTACAGCATTAAAACACGAACTAAGTAATTTTAACTTTCCAGATCTCAGATCTTCCCATCTTGGGAGACCACTAATAGTTTGTTTATTTCCTGAGCTGATTTCAGCATTCTGGCAGATACTTTATGAAAGCCATAAATGGGCACAAAATGGAAAAATATCCTAATATTGAGAGTAATAAATATGCTTGTCAAGAGCCCGAGGCTTCTGTAGATACCCATTAAAAGAGAGTTGCCCTCTGCAGAGAATAGTTAGAGTTAAGAGAAGATAAATCTTCATTGTAATAATCATAAAAAAGCAATTGTGTGCTGATGCTCAATGGTCTCTAGGTGCTCAGGTGCTAATAACACTACTGTGTTAATGCAGACTTAAACTTATGTTGATTTCATTGCATTTCCTCTAACACCAGGGCAAACATATGGTCTTCCTAAAAACCAGATACACATGCTGGAGAGAGATAAAAGCTGCTTTCTTTCAATGGTTTTCACTAGACCTCCGTGGCTCTGTGGACCTCCATGGGACTATTCAAGTGTATGTAGTCTGGTAACTCCATACCAGCTTGGCAGAAGCAGGCTGTTTAGCTCCACCAAAGTCAGTGAGAATAAAGACTAGTTTCAACATTCTAATAACCAAACCTGCATTTGCTGTCGAGCATACACTAAGGGCAGAACTTGGCAAATCTGTGTCTCCAAACCTGCTTTCAGCATTTACAGGGGAGTGCTACTGGGAGGGGAGGGTGTTTTGCCTTCCTGAACCTGCCAGTTCTTCCCTGCCAATAGCTCCTTTCCATTTTTTACCTCTGCCATGTTTACATCTGGTTTTGAAACTTGGCTGGGGCTGTAGCAAAATGGGAGAATTGGGCAAAATCACCCCCACCTCCCATTTCTACTGGTATAGGAAGCATAGAAGAGCAAGCTCTCCATTTGTGTATTTATTTGCATACATCAAGGCCCAGGTCTGACTTCCAGGCAGATTTATGAGGCTGGGAGGAAGAGGGAGGAAAATCCACTTCCATGAGTTCCTTCCACTTGCAGTTTTTATGATCCGACCTACAGAGAACAAAACAATGATGATGGTACAGACAACGGGATTTGGCTAACCATTTTTAGCATTGCCTGATAGACTGCATATTCGTTTGTCTCAGACAAGTCCAGGAACTCTGAAGTCTATCCCACAACATTGAAACATGTAACGAAACCCAGGCTGTGGTCACACGGAGCATTAGCCACGCTACAGAGATGAAAGATAGGCAGATTTACTGGGTGCGATCACACCGCAACATCTGGGAAGCGTAGAGCTCCCGTGGAGAACCCAAGGCTTCCCGCCGAAGATGCGGAGTTAAAAACTAGTACCTCCGAGGTACTAGTTTCCGGAAACCGCGGGGCAAGGGCTGGCGTATGATCGCGTTTCCGGTGGTGGCATCCGGTGCCCGCCCATGTCCCTTCGCAAACAGGGTTTTTTCCCCCAGGTCTCCACAAGATGTGCACAAGCACCCAACGGCGCATGCGCACAAAGAGGAAAGCGAAAGTGCCGTTTCGGCTTTTAAAAAAATGACCCTGTTTGTCACGACAGCGGCGCCTAGCCATTGCTTATGTGATCACGCTGCACCGTTTCTTTGCCATGCTGCAGGATCGTCATGTGATCGCCACCCTTGGTTACCTGCCGGCACCAAGGGTAGGACCCGTGGTGTGCCGCCGGCACATCAGATCGCGTAATCGCGGATCAAACTGCGCCAGGGCAATTAGCCACGCCTCCCCCCTGCGATATCCGGCCCGTGTGACCGGGGCCCTAGACAAGTTTGTTGGTAAAATAACCCTAAATCCTGCAAATTGTCACGGCAGGACCAGGGGGCGTGACACAAGCAAGCAAAAGTCCAGGAACAGTCCGAGGTCAAGACGGGCAAATCAGGTAGCAAGGTTCAAGCAGGTTTAAATCACAGTCCAAAAGCAGGGTCAGACATACCAAAGTTTCAAGTCCATAAATCACAACAATACCAGAGGAGTCAGAGATGAACGCAGGGTCAACAAAGCCAAAGGTCAAAAGCCGAGGATCAAGCCGAGAAGAATTCCACAAGGTCTGGAGCAGAGATGCAAGGATTCAGGTCCTGAACAAACGACGTTTGCCAGCACAAATGACTGCTGGCAAAAGACTTGCATATATACAGTGCTAGCTAATCAACTCATTAGCTAGCCAGGAGTGAGGACAGGATCCTGTCAGTAATCAGGGCTAAGAGATCTTCTGGCACGCATGCGTGCATTCTGCCTTCGCTCTCTCAGCTGTTGTCTTCTTACATTCCTGAGCCTGGTTACAGGTGGAGGCGAGTCTGATGATGAATTACTGGGCTGCAGCAGAGACTGATCCCTTGCAGGTGTTCCCTGGGAGGCTCTATCCTCCTCACCACTTAGATAGCTTTCAGCTACAGGATCCAGTCTTTGCCTTTCTGCTGCAGTACTGTCCTCAGGAGCCTGTTCAGGGTCCTCAGGAGCCTGTTCAGGGGCATCAGCAAAGGCAGGCATGACATCAGCAGGGGCAGGCATGACACCACTGAACTCTTGATGGGCCGCCGCCCCATGATGAGGCTGGACCACCTACACCCCGGAGGCATACCCATCCCCGGTGAGTCAGGAGGCCCCTCGTGGGTTTTTCCCAGGTGACCCCATCTTTGTACAGAACTATGTCAGTGGTCCGGCATGGGTACCGGCGAGGGTGACCCAAGTAACCGAATCCATCATATGAGGTTTCTGCAGAATGGGGCCAGCTTTTATGAAGACACATTGACCAGCCGCGCCGCCGCCTGCTGCCAGAGGAGCCCAGCCTGCCCACTGCCGAGGAGGAGGAGGCCAGCCCAGAACCTGCATCACCTCCGATGGAGAGCAAGCCCCCCCTCACAACAGCGTGCCGCCGGAGTGCCATGTAGCGGAGACCCCCGCACAAGCTGCGACGGAAACTCCGGCCTCAGGTCCAGCCCCGCAGGACTCCAGAGAGGTCCT
This sequence comes from Gekko japonicus, assembly GCF_001447785.1. Classification (NCBI taxonomy): domain Eukaryota; kingdom Metazoa; phylum Chordata; class Lepidosauria; order Squamata; family Gekkonidae; genus Gekko; species Gekko japonicus. The sequence goes on from NW_015173156.1 coordinate 64,795, forward strand.
CCCTTCACCGAGCTTGGTCCGGGTACCGGCGCCACCACCGCAGGAGCCCCGGCACTCGCAGAGAGAGTGGCACAAGCCAGCGTACCTTGAGGACTATGTCAGTTAGGGGGTTTGGAACTTAGGGGGGATTATGTACTGAGCCTGTTGTCTTGCAACACGATGCTGCCAGAGACAGGGTGAGCTTGGGGAGGAAATACAATAAACCATCAGGATCCTGGCAGCCACCAATTAGGATGCAATGTTGTGTAAATAGCCTATTGTTGGGAGTGGGTGTGTGACGGGTGTGTCAAACTACAGGCTTATAAGCAAGGTTTCCGCCCTGCTAGGGTTGTCTTATGTTCTGCTGAAACCACTTAATAAACTATGAGCTGATCACTACACGTGTCTCGAACCCAGTATATTTCATAGGTAAATCTCACAAAGTTTTTTTAGCAGCTGTTCTTTAATTAGTTCATCATCATTGTCTCTGTGCAGTGCCTCCATACATCTGCCGTAGAGAGTCTAAGGCTGTGGTCACACGAGGAGTTTTCAGAAGTATAGGTGTGTGGATTTAAAGAACACGATCACTCAACAACATCAGCCTTCTGTGGCCCAGTCATTGTCACCCCACATTGCCATGCGTTGGAACCAGAGTATTTAGGCACCGGGAAAATCCAGTCTTTATGGATGCCTGCATTTCGACTCCAGTTTTCTGGATGTCTTGAACTCCCCTGCCTGGAACAGATGCCAGATGGGAAGTGTGAAAAGTCACTTCCATTCCAGTCGTGGGTTGTTGTTGTTTTGCTCTGTAGAGCTTTGCACACAAGTGTATATGTGAATGTGAAGTGGTAATATGGATGCTGCAGAGCAGGATCGGCAGACTTTAGGGAGTGCTGTCTGGTTACCCCTTCCAGCAGCAGTTTAAACCGGTCCTATTAGAGGTGCACCAGGACCGCACCAAACCTCCTGTGTGACTGCAGCCTAAAGTTCCTTGAATTGCCTACAATGTGCTTATCCCTCTTCTCATCACTTTCCCACACTTTTTAGGCAATAAAGGGGAAAAGACGAGCACCCATCTGTCAGTTCTCTCTCTGCCACTATTGAGAGAGGTTCATTCTTCCTAAATTCTGTAATCTTTAACTGTAGAGAAATTGCTAAAAACTTAATTTTTTCCTTTCTCTTCCATGGTTCAAAAAGCTCTCTTTCAGATATGTGCAAATGGCGGAGTGAAGGTCTCTCAGTCTGCTGTTGGCTTCTTATGTTTGCTCATGTGCTCCCAACCTTATGGAATAGCCTGCCTGAGAAGGTCAGAAGGGCTTCCACCATACTATCATTTTGCAGAAAGTGCAAAACAGAAATGTTTAATCAGAATCGAGAGCCAGTTTGGTGTAGTGGTTAGGAGTATGGACTCTAATCTGGGAGAACTGCTACAGGATCCAGTCTTTGCCTTTCTGCTGCAGTACTGTCCTCAGGAGCCTGTTCAGGGTCCTCAGGAGCCTGTTCAGGGGCATCAGCAAAGGCAGGCATGACATCAGCAGGGGCAGGCATGACACAAATGCTATTTAGAATGTGGGCAAAGTTATTTGTGAGTCTTCTCAACATTTTGTGGATGGAAGCACAGACTTAATGAATTCAGAGTTCGGAAGAAGATGAAAACCCTTAAAAGCAAATATAATTCACTGTTGTAATACCATATCCAGGAATACAGTGGGATCTATTCCATTTTAAACCCAAGGGCTCTATAAGATTTTATTCTAAATTATATAGAGGAAGTGGCTCTTACAGGAAGTCACAGGTAAATGTCAGTAGCCTCTGTCCAACAGAAGAACAGTCCAGAAAGCCTTAATGGCGACCATTTTTTTACTGAGAAATTATACCACAAGTAATTAGTCTTTCTAATCTATGGATATAACCCGGTGCATACATATAATGTTTATACATTGGTTTCTAGCACTTGTATGTGTATTATCATGAAATGGGGAGGGAAGAAGATATACTGGAATGAGCCATTGTGCTGGTTTTTGTTGTTGTTTTTTATTTGACACTCCTGGAAGGAGTTTGAACCACTGCTAGGAAGTTTCTAAACCCGCCATTAATTTTTGAAAATGCTAGGGAAAATAACATTGTGTCTTAACATAGTACTGCATGCTTGATTATTACTTATTTGAACGTGATCCTATGGAACGTTGCTTTCAAAGTGATTTCTGTAATCATTGCTTAACCAAACACTTGCTGGAGTTGAATTCTGTCAGACAATTTACTGTGCAATCTTAAACAAAATTATACCCTTCTAAACCCATTGGGGGAAACTTATCCACTCACACCACATTGGTTATATCTCCACTTTCCCCCCTGCCATTTTCCATACATCCTCTGGATGTTCTCCCTTTTCTCTGCTTCCTTCCCTCCCTCCACAACCCATTCCTCCCCCTTTTGCTCCATTTTTATTTCCTTCCTTCCTTCCTTCCTTCCTTCCTTCCTTCCTTCCTTCCTTCCTTCCTTCCTTCCTTCCTCTGCTCTAGGTTTGTTTCCTGCCCTTTTTGTTTTTCCTGCCTGATCATCCCTTCTTCCCTCTCAAGCTCACCTTGACATCCAAAATGAAACTGCAGCAGCCATTTTGAATTACCTAGACCACCACAAACACTCAGTTATGAGGGGCAAGAGTGGTGCCTGGCTACATATACTTCCTCCACTCTCTTCAATGTGTCCATATAATTAGAAACATCAGTGGTGACTGACATCTGATCACAGCATTATGGTGTTATGTTGCTACCCCGCTTTACCATTATGGGAAACTGGCTAATCCATGAAAGCCTCAAGGTCAGGTCACCCGTGAACAAGGAAATGAAGTGTACATACTTGAGGAACGTTTTAACTGTGCCAAAAATATGATGTTGTAAATTAACAACACACTAAAAACCAACCTCATATCAGCCTTGTGATAAATGGTTCTGCTTCTGGCCCACAGAACATTGAGAACAGCTGAGAATCAGGCAAAAGGGGTGGGGGAATCAGTGAGAGTTGAGAACTACCAAGAATGCAGAACCAAAGAAATACAGAAATGAGAATCTTTACAAAATCTCAATGGTTAAATTGAATCTCTACCAACAAGAGAGACATGTATTAACTGCAAATTTTACATTTTACAGTTCTGACCTCTCTGACTCTTACAGAGCCATCTTTCACTCTTCTTTTCCCAGCTGAGAGGAGGAAGGGAGAGATGGTTGTGGGGGTGGCCACAGCACATATGCTACCCAGTGCAACCTAATTTGACCGAAGTACCCTGTTATGCAGCAGTGGGTCCTCCACTTGAAGGCCATTAGGTCACCTTCTTTTCACAGTGTGCCCCAATGTGCCAAATTTATACTTATAAGAAAGTTGTATGGCTTGAACTCACATTTCTGGAACATTCTTGGATTTCTATTATTAAGAGGCAGGGGAAATGGGGGTCACATTGTGGGGCATAAAAATGGTGGGAAAACCAAGTCTTCTAAATCCTGGACCAACAAATATAATCCTTCCATATATTGATTGCTCTCCAGACAGCAGCAAGAATGACTACAAAATCTTTCGCAGCATAACATAGGGGGACCAGCTCTGCCTACTGAACTAAAAACTAACTCAGAGTAAGGTACAGAAAAACAAAATCATTGTGGCATATTTTTGAGAGTCATCCAAGCAAATTCTGTTGTATTGGAGAAACATTCTGAAGGGAATGGCAAAACTTTCAGTGGTACAAAAAAAAAATCAGTGCAGATAAGAGCATGACAGATCTGTTGACAATCAAAGTTGGGTATTCCCTCCCCTGCTCCCGCCCCCAAACAAATAAGCACAGTGCTGCTGAAACTAGGAGAGCTTTGAAATGTGGCAGGGGACTGTGTGGGTATGCATGAAGCCACTGTTAGGGGAAAGGAGAAGCAAGTCCCACTGTGTATGCTTCAGCCCTTGAGGGCACATTAAGGGGTAGACTGGATCACAACTGGAGTGTTTACTAACAGTGGTAGGTCCCAGCTCACCCAACGGATGCTACATCTCAGTATGTGAGAACAAACATTGGCAAGAAATCTGCAAGCCAGCATTTTCCCCAGCTGCTCGGTGAAACTGAGTATGATGGAAAATATGGACAGTTTATTTTCTAACAAGCCACAATTGCTTTTCAAAACTTGAATAGCAGCATGTTTTATCAATAGATTACTTGTGAAAATGCAAGAGGCAGCAGGAAAGAAGGAACATCTGAACTCAAATCTTTATTCTTTTTTAGGGTTATTGATTAGCCTAATGATGCTTCTATTGAACTCCTTTCAGAAATGCATTTCCCATAAAAAAGTCACTGTTTTCATTTTCTTTTATTGGAAACTGCATGAAATGTTAGCCTAATAAAGAAAAATTCTAAAGGTGCGGGCAACTTTGACTTTACATTTCACAAAGCTTTAAAGCTCTTCAAAGCAGCGTCTTTCAAAAGAGCATAATTTCCATTAAGAGTCTACAGCTGATACCAGACATGGTAAAACAGGTCCCTCAGAAACCTCTGTTCTATCAAGGGAGTATGTAATTTATACTGCTGGCCTACATCCCAAGTCACTCGATGAGCTCACCTCTGAAGCCTTGTCCCACCTCGCCCAACAGAAATACCAGTTACTACTCTTGTTGGTCTCTAAGGAGCTGCTGGACCCGAATCTAACTGCTCTACTGCACGCCCATATGCCTTCGCTTTGAAACTGCTCACCACCACCATGAACACCTTGTAGAGATGTGTTAGTTTAGCCATTCTGTGAGCTAAACAGTCTCTTTTTGTCTCTTTCAACGACACTTCATTAAACTCAGGCATTTCCTGAACACGTGTCTTATCCCTTGGGTGGCACAGACCAAATTTAGGTTTGGGTTTGGTTTTTTTTTATGTAAAACAGATTGACCACAATAGGACACCAATTCAATGAACAGAAATATTCAGAGATAGTTTTATTTAAAGCCATGGTGTACACCAAAGAACACATATTGGGTTGGATGTGGTAACCCACAGATAAAAGGATTACAGATCCCCCAGAAGTCCTTTCTGACCCTAGGAAAGTTCATTTCCAGGAGTTGGAGGGCCTGCGTTGTGTAACAGCCATGTGGGTTGAGAGGCTGCAGGGAAGAAGGGAAAGGGGTGAAACTGCACTCTGCTCTCTCTCTCTCCCATCAGTGGAACTCTGCTAGTGGAAGCCAAAGAGGGCAATTTCATTCCCTTTTAGTCCACATGGGTCCTGCAATCTCAGAATGGACTGCCTGGGGGAGGGATGTGCAGGAAACCTCCATGACCACCAGTGCCTTCTGCGAATGGATCACTGGGTCCAGTGCATAATGAGCAAAAATATCTAATAATACCTGAGCAAAGGAAAAATGTAAAAAGTGATAAAAGGCAATGTAAAAGGCCCTCTGCCTATAGCTCTTTACCCCCCCTTTCCCTTCGATGGTCTTAAGAGATAGGCAGAACAATATTAAAGTTACCAAATCTGTTTCCATCTCTTCCCTACGATGGTCTTAAGAGATAGGCAGAACAATATTAAAGTTACCAAATCTGTTTCCATCTCTTAATGTTGACTTTGTCCTGGTGACTGTTCAAGCCATCTTCCGGTACTTCCCTCATGTCCCCATTCTTTTATGGGAAACAAGAAAAGAATAGATCCTAGAGCAGCTCTGACCATCAGGATAGATTTGATCACTTCTATCTAGGAGTAGTTCAATCTCCTGAAGTTTGAGGAGAGGATTTACACCTGGCCTTCATTTCAGAGAATGCTGGAACCTGTCCCCCAAGTGCCTGAGAACATAAGAACATAAGAAAAGCTAATGTTGGATCAGGCCAATGGCCCATCTAGTCCAAAACTCTGTTACACAGTGGCCAAAAATACCAGGTGCCATCAGGAGGTCCACCAGTGGGGCCAGGACACTCAAAGCCCTCCCACTGTTGCCCTCCCCCAACCACCAAGAATACAGAGCATCACTTGCCCCAGCCTGAGAGTTACTATCTATACTTTGTGACTGATGGACTTCTGCTCCATATGCTTATCTAATTCCCTCTTGACGCTGTCCATGCTTGTAGCCACCGCCACCTCCTGTGGCAGTGAATTCTATGTGTTAATCACTCTTTGGGTGAAGAAGTGCCTCCTTTTATCTGTTCTGACCCGACTGTTCAGCAATTTTATTGAGTTCCCATGAGTTCTTGTATTGTGAGAAAGGGAGAAAAGTACTTCTTTCTCAACCTGCTGTATCCCATGCATAATCTTATAACCCTCAATCATGTCACCCCTCAGCCATTGTTTCTCCAAGCTAAAGAGCCCCAAGTGCTTTAACCTTTCTTTATAGGGAAAGTATTCCAACCCTTTTATCATTCTAGTTGCCCTTTTCTGCAGTTTTCCCAATGCTATAATATCCTTTTTAAGGTGTGGTGACCAGAACTGTACACAGTACTACAAATGAGGTTGCACCATTGCTTTATACAGGGGCATTATGATACTGGCTGATTTGTTTTCATTTCCCTTCCTAATAATCCCCAGCATAGTGTTGGCCTTTTTTATTGCAGTTGCACACTGTCTCGACATTTTCAGTGAGTTATCTACTATGACTCCAAGATCTCTCTTTTGGTCAGTCTCTGCCAGTTCGGACCCCATCAATGTGTATTTATATTTAGGATTTTTGGCTCCAATATGCATCACTTTGCACTTGGCCACATTTAACTTCATTTGCCACTTTGACGCCCACTCACCTATCCTCAACAGATCCCTTTGGAGTGCCTCACAATCCTCCCTGGTTCTCACCACCCTGAACAACTTCGTGTCATCTGCAAATTTAGCCACCTCAATGCTTATTTAACCACCTCACGGCAAATTTAGCCACCTCACTGAGGAACTCCAATGTATATGCAAGGTGACTTCTCCCTGAGCAAAGCCTCTGCGATGCTTGAGATGACACAATTTGAACAGGATGGCCCAATTGGAGGGGGAGATAGATGCGCCTGATGCTGCTCCTATTGCACCAGTAGCAAGCCACAACTGATCTCATCAGCATATAAAGAAGGAGAACAGACAATATAGAACAGACTCTTATATACCTCCCCAGGTTTTATAAATTGCTAGGCTCTGGGCAGGGACTCTGCCATAATAATGATCCATGCAACCCTTAGGATACAAACAATTTGAACTAAATATGTTACTTTTAGTAGCAGTAAGTTAGAGCTTCTTCACAGTCCATGCAAATGACCCACAATTCAGAGATGCTTCCATTGAGTCCCTTAATTGTGTTTACTGAGTTGAAATAATTGCTTCATTCACAATCTAACATTTACACTTTACCAATTCATAAATAATGCTTCATCATTCATGACTTTGGTTGCCATTCATTATTTCTATATTTGTAGAACTTGCAATGTAGCACATGGACTTTTCATATGGAAAATCCATGAATGTTTAAATATCGAGACAATAGATTTATGGAGGAAAGCCTTAGACTGATCAATTGGTAGTTTAATTGAAAAAAAATCGGAATTTTAATCTGATTTAAATGGCTGTGGTGATGTTGCTGTAAATGAAATTTATTTCTTGCTTTGGCAAATATGTTTTAAGATGATTTCCCAAACAATAAATGATTTGCCCGTTAATTAACTGAGAAGAATGCTTATGTTAACAGTCTCCAGTTATCACCTGCATTGCAATACTGTGATATTTATTTTAGTCAGTGTATTAATTGATTTATGAATTCAAAGCAAAATAGCTAATTGACCAAAATGGAATTGATCCGTTGACAATTCTCAACTGCAAAGCATTTATTTTTTAACAGCCCACCCTCGGTATTGACACAGACACTGGCTACAAGTGGGCGGACTGCTGAAGTCTTGCATGATGCATCTTGTTCAGCAATTGTAGCAAGAGACTGTCAGTGGAATCCCCAGCAGAGTTCCACCATTCTGGTTTCAGTGGACCTAGAATGGTGTGACCTTGCTTAGGATTGCACTCTGGATGTATCCACTAAGAGCAGCAAAGGAATGTGTAGGTGCATTTTCAGCTCCAGCCCGCACCAAACACTTCCTTCTTCCTAGAAGTTTTCCAGTCTCATTGGAAGAAGTATAAGAGTAAAATGAATAAGCTTCAGCTGAAAAAAAAATGCAGGATTGGGAGGCCAAGATGCTAGTAGTTGCCCCAAGTAACAACTCAGAGGGGGGAAAGAGGCATCCCAGCACTTCTATACCAGACCCAAAATAATGGCTTGAAGTCAAAGAAATGGAAGCCATGATGAAGATAGGAAAGTGTAGTTCTCGTCAGTGTTTGGATTGGAACCCTATGTAACCTGCACTGAGTTCCATGATGACTGAACAGTGGAGTACAATGGTAACAACATATATCCTGCTTTCTGATGTATATTATGGGAAATGGCTTACGTTAATATCCATTTTTAGAATATAAGAAGAACCCTGCTGGATCAGAAAGAGGTCCTTTGAGGTCTAGCATCCTGTCATAGCAGGACAACTTGATTTGAGGATACATCTTGAGAAAGACTTATTTTGAAACAGAAGATATCCAGATTTTTGTTGATGAACTTGGATGATTTACAAAAACGTTTGTCCTTTCTGAAATAATTTTGTGAAATGGCCCTCAAGCTTTAGTAATGACTTTTGAAACCAGTGAATAACTACTACTGCATTCAACACATTCTCTTTATATTCATAACAAAGAGGACCTTCATTCAAGTTGGACTTTATTCGAAACTGTTTCCTTCCATTTTATGGTGACACACAGGCAGACACATCTCCTGGATGTCCCAGGGATGTAAACTGCACACCAGCGTGTGGGAGGGGGTCTGACGGGTCATGACCCCCCCGGAGCCTTGGTAAAAGGCTCCCAGCCAGGGTTGAAGCAAGCATGGAGATATAAAAAGAAGCTGCCCCCCCAAAGATCGACAGTAAAGCAAGCAGGGGAGGGGTTCTTTCCAAACACAAAGACGATACACAGACGGGAAGAGGGGGGAGCGAAAATTAAGCGATTAAAACTATTGTAAGAGACTTACCAAAGCGCAGAAAACCATTCAGGTGAATTCCAGCAACTTTAGCAACTTTTGAGAAAGTAAACAAATCCAAAAAGATGGCGGGGAAGAAACCGGAGATAGAAAAGCTGTTGAAACAGAAACTTGTGGGCAGTCCTCGAACCGATGAGGTCACTGAGCTCTCAAAACTCTTAGCTGACTCCCTGCGCCCCCTGCTGGACGAGATCACTGGCATTAAACAACAACTGTCAACAATCAGCCAAAGTCTAGCAGCGCAGCAGATGCAACTGACTCAAACCTTAAAAGCAACAGAGCAAATGGGAGAGAAGGTGAAGGAAATGGACGTCACTACTAAAAAAGTTAAGAAAAAGGTGCAAAAACTGGAAATGAAGCAAGCTACAGAAGAGTCAAAGCTTTTACAGCTACAAATGGATAAAGCAAATTTGGTCCTACGGTTTCAAGGGGTCCCAGAAATTGAAGGAGAGAATCTGAAGCAACGGCTGAGTGAAGCAATAGCCCTAATGACAGATTTAACAGCAGAATACCTTTGCAGTAAGATGGATGTGGTCTACAGGTTCTATTAAACGTGCATCAAGAAAAATAATCTGCCTAGGGAAATAGTGATCAGATTCTTGACATGTGAGAGATGTTATTTTGAAAGCAATCGTCATTTTCAAGATTAACGATAAAAAAGAAAAGATTGACTCTGTATTTAAAGCATGTGAATTTCTGCAGACACAGTTTGGGGAACCAGAAGAGGGCAAAGAGGAGGAAAAAGAAAGCAAATCTGATGGCGAGTTTGGCTAGGGGTCTTCGGATGAGGACTCCCCCTCTGAAAAGGGGGCGGCTGCCCCCAAAAGCCCTTATAAACTGAGGATTAGAAACGATAAGAATAAATAAGGCTGAAGGACTCTGATTTGTGCCTGAAAAAATGTTAAAATAACTTGGGGATGCTCTGGGAATTTCTTTAAACAGTTAAAGAGATGGTTAAATGATAATTAATCTAGCATAACCAACTAAGTTCATTGTATTATTAGTAGCTTTTTGAATATAGCATGGTGTTAAGCTGATGTATGATCTCCTACTCTTGGGTTTTTAGTTAGTTATGGGTCTTTTTTCTTTATTCCCTAGATGTAGTTCCCTTTCCTATATTTTCTGTTGTAGTTTTGTAGTCTGAAAAAAACCCCAATAAAAACCTCCCCCCAGGGGGATGAAGAAAAAAAAAGGTGGACTTTATTTGTGAGATGGACTATTTATAATAATATTTTTGATATGGATTGCATATAGAATGACCTTGAATATATTTGCTTTATTTTGGATTTCACTGTGAGATTTGTGCATATTTTCTATGAGACTATTATAGTATATATGGTTTCCTTCTCGGTTTGATTAGTATTGTTTTTCTGTTCTTGTCACTATGGTCCCATTTGTTTTTTATATAGCAGTAGCCAGACAGGTGCTTCTAGGAAGCCCACAAACCAATCAGAAAGGCATCAGTTCTTTCCTAGGCAAGTGGTACTGGAGGTTTCATATAGTTATGATTGCTAACATGGAATGGTAGACTTTGTCTAATTGCCTTTTAAACCTGCCTAAACTAGTAAGCACCATCATATTTTCAAGCAGCAAATTGAATACACATTTTGTGAAGTCCTGAATCTATTACTGTTTCGATGATCTCTTCCCCCAAAGTTGTAGTATTCAGATATAAGGAGAAAAATATCTATTTTCTCCATAACGAGGACTGCCTCTCCTGTTGTGCTTCTCCATGACAGCTTTGCTCATCTAAGCAAAGCCTTCTGAAGATACTATCCTGCAAATGGGTAAGATAGATTGCTGCTTGTACATGTGCATTCTCTGCTGAGGCTTCCACCTTGTGGAATGGCCTGCCTGAGGAGGTCAGGAAAGCTCCCACACTTGAGTCATTCCTTGATCTGTGCAAAACGGAATTGTTCAGGAGGGCGTTTCCATAAAGGTAATCATGCTTTAGTATAATGGAATGATTCAGGAAGGCACTTTTATCAAAGGAACGGGACTGTAGTTCATGCCACTGCTTATGCTATGCCTTTCCTGTTTATGGTATGTTTTGCCCTGTTCTTACTACATGATAATTCACTTGCTTAATTCCATTTTCTGCATTGTTTGACATATATGTAATAATTATTTCACTGTTTCTAGTTTGTAATCATAGTCCTATTAAATCTAATCCTAGTCCCTGTTATGTAGTGGGTAGCCGCATGGATGAACGACAGACAACGACGTGGTGCATAGCACGCTTTATTAGCACACAACAAGACAAGAGATAAACGGCCGGCAGGCCAACTATATACACACCTGGGGACCGCCCCTGGTCACCATTGGTGGGTTCAAATCTCCCGCCACGGATCCCATTGGTTCCCCAGAGGAGGGACTAGGATCCTAGTCCCTATTGTTGTTCGGACTGAAGCTAGGGCATATGCGCTGACCTCCGGTGGCGGTCCGCGGACACTACACCCCTCCCCCCATAGTCCGGACCTTGCCCTATGAAACATAGTCTTTCAGGTACGCTGGAGGCTGACGTGCCCTTGCTGAGCGTCTGGGTCCCTGTGCTGGGGCCTCGGGAGGCCTGACCTCCGGGGCGGGTGCTACCGGTGGCGCCGGGGCTTCCGCGGCCGCAGGTTCGGGCTCCGGGGGCCTCTCTTCGGCAGACGGGGGCTGGGTGCCCCGGAGTGAGTTCTCTGGTGCAGGCGGAGTGCTGTGCGGGGCCTCCGGGGAGTCCTCCTCTAGTTCAGTCTCCTGTCTCGGTACCTCTGCCTGCCCGTGGTCTGGAAGCATACGCCGCCTGAGCTGGTCGATGTGCCTCCTGAGGATCTGGCCGCATTCTGTGGACCCCTCATACATGACGGT
>NW_015173156.1:79856-88072 GCF_001447785.1 Gekko japonicus
AGATGTCCTCCGCGCTGGCATCCTCCTCGAAGTGGGCCTCTGCTCTCTGGCGGTTTGGTTGGGGTCGTCCCGATGGCTTGGACCGGCAAACCTTTGCGATGTGGCCCGAGCGGCCACAGCTGCGGCAGACCACGTTGCGGAAGCGGCAAGTCCTTCGGTCGTGCGCGTCTCCGCAGCTGGCACACGACGCGCTGGGACGCTGGCGGTCGGCGCTAGCGGTCGGCGCTGGGGCTCGCTGGGGAGCTTGGGTGCGCTGCCGGGCCCCTCCGTAGGCCCGGTGGACGTCCTGTTCCTCCGGGTCATCTGACTCGACTTGGAGGGCTGCGGTGGGGGTGATGTGCGACCGCTCCCACGCGACTGCCGCTGCGAGGGCTTCTGCTGTGGTGACTTTCTCTCTCTCCATCAGCTTCCGCCTCAGCTTCATCTCTCGCAGGCCCACGACGAAGTGGTCGCGGAGGGCATCCTCCAGGTGCTCTCCGAAGTTGCAATCCGCCGAGAGTTGTCGCAGCTCTGCGAGGAACTCCGCGGCGGTCTCCTTGGCCTGTTGATGGCGGGTGTAAAACGTTACCCTGCAGGCCAGCTCGGTGGGCTTGGGTGCGAAGTGTTGTTGCACCGCATCGATGATCCGCTCGAACGTGCAGTCGCCAAGGTCCGTGGGGGAGAGTAGTCGTCTGGCCAGGGACACCACGGCGGTGCCGCAGGAGGCCAGGAGGAACCCCCGCTTCTTGCCCTCGTCGGTCACATCAAAAAATTCCAGCGCGGACTTGGCCCCTTGTACCCAGGAGGGCCAGTCCTGCGGGTGGGCTATGTCGAAGGGCTGCAGCAGCCCAAGCCCCGGTGCGGTCGCCATTGTGCGCGTCGGAGGGGGTACGGGAGGAGCGGTTCCGTTGCTCGCTGGATCGCTCATCGGATCGGCTGCTTTGCGTCCTCCTAGTCCCTCGCGACGGCCTGGCTCAGTTGCGGCTGAATCCCACCCTCGTCGCCACTGTTATGTAGTGGGTAGCCGCATGGATGAACGACAGACAACGACGTGGTGCATAGCACGCTTTATTAGCACACAACAAGACAAGAGATAAACGGCCGGCAGGCCAACTATATACACACCTGGGGACCGCCCCTGGTCACCATTGGTGGGTTCAAATCTCCCGCCACGGATCCCATTGGTTCCCCAGAGGAGGGACTAGGATCCTAGTCCCTATTGTTGTTCGGACTGAAGCTAGGGCATATGCGCTGACCTCCGGTGGCGGTCCGCGGACACTACAGTCCCGTAAATCTGTTTGAAGTTTGATTTACTATTCCCCACATAAAGACAACTGGATGACCTTGGGCCATCTCTCAGAACTCTCTCAGCCGTACCTACCTCACAAGGGGTCTGTTGTGGGGAGAGGAATGGAAGGAGATTGTAAGATGTTCTGAGACTCCTTCAGGTAATGAAGGGTGGGGATATAAAACCAACTCTTCTTCTTCTTCTTCTTCTTTTCCTCCTCCTCCTCCTCCTCTGATTAGATGTCTCATGCTATTGGGTACACTGTTTTATACCCTGTAATCTACCTCAAGTGTCAGTGAGAAAAGAGGGCTATAAATAAAGTAAATAAATAAGTATACAGCATCTATCATGTCTACCGTTGGTCATTTTTCTTTCATATGGAAAGTCCCCAGTGTTTTACCTTTCTTCATAGGAAAGATTACTCAACATCTTGTTCATTTTGATTGTTCCTTTCTACATTTCTTTTCATCTTTATAATATCCAGGGTAGTTGCTGCCCAGACAATCATCCTATTTCCAGTTGAGTTACTCTCATGTAATAGCAAGGAATGGCACCAAGTAGAAAGAAGCAGATAGTGAGTTATGGGGACTGAGCAGCAAAACAGCAATGTTATCAAGGTCATTAGCATGGGCGGCAGGACCAAGGACAGTTCCACCACCGCACATAATAGCTGTTGCTTTAACAAAAGCCCTTAGATCCTCATACAGGTCTAATGACAGACTGAGGCCCCACCTATCTAAGCTCTTAAATGCCTCCCAACACATCTCATGTCTTCTCAGGTGTGGGGGCAGTTTGCAAGAGATCAGTCTTAGGTAGTTCATTCATTCAAAAGGGTATTCAGACTCTATAGAAAGAGTTGTCTTATAGAGTCAGGGTCAGAGTGCAGTAATGTATCTTACTTCTTACAAAGCTGTGTTGGGTGTTCTTCCTCAGTGTTCAAAATGAGCTTGGGAGCTGTGGGTCAAGGTCATTTATTAGAAGGAACTGAAATCTGTGGCACAACACTGCTAGATACAAGATAAGAAGAAATGAACTCCCCTGACTCCCTTCTACCCTTGTTGGTCTGGTTATCTATACATAAACATTCAATTTCTCTGGCCTTCTATTTAGGGGTTGGAAGAGGGGATTTTTGCCTGAAACTATGTATTTGAATATATATTCTAATTTGCTGTTTAATAGGAAATTTCATGTGTATTTGGCGGAAGGAACAATGGAGTCAAATACATCTCAAAAATACTATTTTGACATGTGTTGAAGTATTTTACTTTATCATTTCATATGAAGTAGAATGGGGGTAGGGCCAACAATTGCAATCAGATCCACACCAGTGTGTTATGCCAGTGAGTGGACCGATAAAGATTGGCTAAGGAATTCAAGGGGAGAGAATTTCATTAGCCTCTTTTGTAAAGGGCTCTGAAATGGATCCAGAATTGCCATGCTTCACCACATACAACATCTTAACGGACACTCCCTACACTTAGCAATGTTCCTCTGGGAATTCTCTTTCCCAACTAAGCATTTATTTCACGATAAACTGGGAAGATTTATGGGATCCATCCTTCCTTTCAATTGACTGCTACATAGCTTACATCTCTCTGGACACCTTGCCCACATGTAGTCACACCAAATGAATAAATGAGGTAAATCTAGTTAGCCAGCACAGAGGAGGGCAGAAGGGCAGAACTCAGAGATGTATAATACATTGTAGATACTCACAACTGGGGCCTTTTTCTCCTCTGTGGTTTGATATGCTGTCAGATTTGACCATCTAATCATCTCTATGTATTTTTCCTCAGCACAACTGTAGAAACATAAAGGTCAGTGGGGGGGGTTTCCCTTTAGACAGGAGAACATATGAGGAAATATATTATTGCACTGTGAACAATGATTGAAAATGCAGTTGATACCTTTCATTTTTAACCAGTTACCCTAAAATTATTCATATTCTTTCTCTCTGTTTTTCTCTTTCCCACTCTTAGCAGAAAATTATGAAGCTGAAACTTTTTAATCAAGAGCTGTCCTCATATCAGAATCACAGCTCCTACGGGTTTTGCCGTTTGTGGCCTGCAGTAATAAAAGGAATGAAAACGACCACATGTTGCCAGCAAGCAGAAGAATCAATAGAAGAATCTAATCCACATTGTTTTCTCTCTTTTTTTGGAATTACATTGGCTTGTGACAGAGTGGATCTCAGGGAACACCCTGACTTTACTTTTCATTCTTGCGTGTGGATCTGGAGAAGTGGTCTCAAGCCCTGACTAATTGCCTTCCAAATGCAACAGATCCCCTCCAAATGTTTTTTGTCGGCCACTGTTCTTCCATTCTCACCACAGACATTTAAGGTTCCACCTTTTTGGGTTCAGCTTGCTTGGATCATATCACATTTTGCATGAACCACCTAGCTTGGTTCAGCCATCACATCCCTCAACTATATGTCCACAGACTATGGTAATAAGCTAACTGAGCATAAAAGTAGTGTTTACACACATAGTGATTACCATGTAGTTCAGCAAAGACCTGTTCCTACCTATAGTCTTTGTGCATGCCACTCTAAGGAAAGTCTGTGCATTTTGTATCCTATCCCCCAGCTGTTAAGGAATTTTACATGTATCAAGCAAGACTGAGATTCTTATGATGGCCTTTAAATTGTGAGCCTATGTTGACAATACATTTTAGAGATGTTATATTCTTCCCTCCCCCTCCCCCCTTTAAATCTGTTCTTTGACTTGCCGATTGCTAAGCAACCTTATCTCAGTCAAGGGTCTGTGCCATGTTATCTTCCAGGAAAAAGTGTAAAAGGTTCATTTTCCTTATCTCCCTTTTAGGAATGTAGGACATACTCTGAAAGGAGGATAAAAGTGAATTATGTTTAAGAAAAGAATTGATGAACTTTCTTTTGGAATTCTGGACCCTAACCTTTTGTCTGTTTTATCCTATAAAAGAAGAACTTTGAATCTTGTTCAGTAAGCCAGCTTGATTCTAGCTTGCTAGCATCAGAATTATCATTATAATAAAATTACTTGCTTTGTTAGCCAAAAGCCTTCAGTGATTTGTTTCTCCCAGAGAGAACTCAGCGGGGGGGGGGCATCTATACTAGAAACAGAAGGGCTTCCCTTATTTGGATGCATGTTACTTTGAACTTGGAGCTTTCACTGGGATAAAAGGGAGTGATGGGGAT
Source organism: Gekko japonicus (assembly GCF_001447785.1). Lineage (NCBI taxonomy): Eukaryota > Metazoa > Chordata > Lepidosauria > Squamata > Gekkonidae > Gekko > Gekko japonicus. The sequence goes on from NW_015173156.1 coordinate 84,302, forward strand.
ATAGAAGGCACACAGAGACTGTATGATTATCATAATGGTCCAGCAAGTTGCTCCTGTGTACAAATAGGGCGGGGACAACAGGATGTACCAGGCCTGGGAACTTGTCCTCTGCAAGGACAGATCAAACCCAAGATTTTTAGGTTAAGGAAATTTTCTTGAAAATGCTGTCTTTGTTTCCATTACCATCTCTTACACTTCTAAAAAAAACCCATATTAAAACAGAGTTATAAATATAAATATTAACCTCAGGGGCCAACATCTTCCCAATGGAAAAGGCCAAAATGCTTTAGTAAAGGTGTACAGGTTTGAGCATCCCCAGGAAGTTCCATAATTGTAAACCCGCTACCAAGATGACAGCCACAGGTAAGATTCTCATTTGTGCTTTGTGTGTAGCTTGCAATGTGCTTTTTTCACAAGGGGGCATTCAAGATACGACACACACAAACATTCCATCTGGAATTCTACCATCCCATTCTGTGCAACATGTAGAATGGATCTAATGTAAGCAGTCCAAAGTTCTGAGATCATAAGTGGCGAGGGCATGTCATGTATTACACAGCAGACTTGTGGGTGTCATATAAATGAGTTGTGAAAGTTCTTCCCAATCTGACACTTTACCAGTTATTATAGAGACAGTAAAATTAACTTTGTTTGGACTGCATAATAGTTCATCTTATATATACTTTACTTTCTGGGATGTATCAGAGTACAGGTGACTGGATTTATCACAGTTCTCACATTTATAAGCTATTACCACTTTAATCCTGAAAAAAAATGCATTTTAAACTATTTAGTTTATAGGCAGATAAATTATACATGAATTAACTCTATTTATTCCTTAATGTAAAACTAATGGAATAATTGAATTATTGATAAGACATTTCAGAGTAATTACATAAATTTATGGCAGATGGAAATACCACCTGTGGCTATGGTGTGTGTTAGTGTGTTGTATCTTGCAAATGAAGAGAAAATGAAGATGAACCAATTGTGGGTGGATTGAAGGACTATGATTGCATCTCAGCATTGCCTAGATGACATGAGAAGGACAAAGCAAATAAGATGATGCCACACATGGCCAGAGCTGCTCATGTCTTGGTGCCTTCCATACTGGATACTCTAATGTGCTCAATATAAGGTGGCCCCTCCTGCAACTGGAATGCAGAAGCCCAGTTGCAGCAGCCCACCTTCGACCCATTTTCATTATGACCTAGTTTGTATGTCACCAAACATACCACCTTCTTCTATTACAGAACTCAATGTGGTTCAGGATTCCAGGAGGTAGATCCTAGGAGATTTCCTTTCTGAATCAGATCCATACTTACTTAGCTTCAGCAAAGTTGTATGTATCATGTATGCTCTACGCATACACTGAATCATACTAGAAAAGGCCTGAACACTGGATCCACAAAGCTCAACACAGCCCATTCATTTCCCCATATGTGTCACAGCCTGCCAGGAACTCATCAATGACCCCCTTATGTTTGTAATCCTAGGCAAGCAACAAGAACAGGGAATTCATGAAGCTCCCAGGATATCATAATACAACACCAGTGTGTTATATTTGTACTGGGTACTCTTTAGTTGTTCAGGTCAATATCATAGGAAGAACTCAAGGAAATTATCTTCTCCAAAACTCCCCGCCCCCCCGGCATTATATCATTTTACTACAGGAAAACAAACAAGAACTCAGAATGTAGCCTCTTTCAATAGATATGATGCTGCGGAACATAATGATACCTAGAAAAATTGCTTTATTTCTTCATCATTTACCAAAACAGCAAGCAGTTATCCATTTTAACGATTTCATTTAAAGTATATTAATGATGATTACTAAACTAGATAACCATCACAGAAAGGGGTGTTTTTTTTTAAAAAAAATATATCTTCAGATTTAGAGAACTTGTCTTAGTGAAACATGGAGGATGTCAAAGCTGCAACCATGATTGGTGAATGAGGTTAGAGGAAAGTCATTGCTAAAAGTGAAGTGTCAGGAAAGAAAGAATAGTCTGAGTTTGGCACAGAATTTGTACATATTAACCAATGTATATTCATATCCCAGGAACCCTCTGTGCAGCTAAATGAACCAGCGACAGCTTTCTGAAGTGATTCATAATTCTTATCATGAGTGACATACAAATGTCAATCAGCACATCATTAAGAACTTAGGGATTTAATAGAATTATTTTAAGAAAATGTACTGATCCTCCCAGGAGCCACAGTGAACATTATCCAGAGGCATTAGTGAGAGGCTGTGTCTCAGTGGCAGAGCATGTGATTGGCATGCAGAAGGTCCCAGGTTCAATCCCTGGCATCTTCGGTTAAAAGTGTTCATACATTAGGTGATATGAAAGATCTCTACCTCAGACCTTAGAAAGCCACCACCCGTCAGAATCGACAAAACTGACACTGGTCACACAAATGGCCTGATGCACTATAAGGCAGCCTCATGTGTTGAAAGAGCAAATATGAATTCTTCATGCTTTGGGTCATGGCCAAAGTGGTGAGAGGCCCTCCATGGGGAAGTGAAAAATTCTCCTGATAAAAAAAAACAATGTACATCTTCCCACAGCTTTGGATGCGCCACAAAAGTGGGTAGGAGACGAAGCATGTCACTCATGCTTCCTCTCTTGCCGCTTCTAGAAAAAGTTCAATGGAGTCAGTGTAGCTGAAGGATGATCTTGTCTGTACCTATTGAAATAGGGGCCAAAAGCGATCTGTGCTTCAGCTTGATATTAAAGAAGGAAGCATTGTTCATTGAGGGCTGTCAGTTCCCAGTTGATATCCAGCCCCTGCGAACTGAAATAGTATTGAACTTTCTCAGCCCAGTTATACATTAGGTTAATGAGACCCACTGAACTGAGCCAGCAAGACGTGTTCACACAACTTGTGATCTCACCAAGGCAAAACAGAGTCCACTGGGCATGTATTATGGCACACCAGAGGTTCAATAAACTTCCTATTAATGCTGTGTGTTTAGGCCTGAGAAACCAGCAGAGGTTGTCAAGGACCTGGCAGGTCACAAAACAATCCTGGTGGCCTTGTCTTCGTCATGACATACCAGAGTCCTGTCAGAAAAGGCTACCTGTCAGATTTTGCTCCTTTGTACATTTATGAGCATGTCCCTCCAATCTGCATTGCAACAAGGACACGAAAGACATCGTAAATCTGGATTTGCAAGCCACACGTTAAGAATCTATTTTATACAAGCCTGGCCACAGATCATTTCCATGCAATAAAATATGAATGCTTTGGATAGTATTTCTCCAGTAAAAGCTTGGCTGTTTTAGATTTGCCTTGATATGGGAGGGGGGAGAGTTCCTTTAAAATGCTTACGTTGCTCAGGACAAAAATCATGTTTTAGTTAAGCATGAAACTTCTGGAGCTCTAAGGACGGAGGTCATACTACTAAAAACAAAGAGCAGGGTAAACTAAGCAGTCGGAGAGCCCCAAGTCATCTGAACTCCTTGGTGCTGAGCAGAACTGAAACAGATAACCCTGATTCACAATCCCATTGAAAGCAAACACATATCACCAAACTCCTGAGTTGAGGCTCAGTAATGGCCATCAGCCATTTCTGCAGAAGTCAGCAGCATTACTTATTCATCACCTCAGCACTAAAGAATTTGTATAGCAATGCGTGTTTTTCTTTAAAAATTTTTAACATTAACTCCTTGTATATTCATGCTTTTCAGCTTTGCCAGAAAGTTCTATCGGACTATAAAACATTTGAATGGCTGTTTTTACAATAAAGCCATGCTACATTGCACT
>NW_015173156.1:88615-112545 GCF_001447785.1 Gekko japonicus
CACTGAACACCATGCAACAAGATGATCATTTGAAGTGCCTAAGCACAAGGAGAGCGTGAACCCATGGAGTCCCACATTCCAAGGCCTTAAAATCAACACTGAAGGTCCGGTTGAGCATGCCTCTGTTTAAGGTGAGAAGGGTGAGCAAGAGCAACCAGGCCTTTTCTGTGGTTGCCCCATATTTGAAGAATTCCCTTACTGCTATTTCCCTATTGAGGACAGTTGCAGAGAGTAGCTGTGATGCTCTGCAGTAGAAGAGTTAGATCTGAGACGAGTAGCACATTAAAAGGTAAAGGTTCCCTTGCTCAAAAGCCAGTCGAATCCGCCTCTAGGGTTGTGGTGCTCATCTCCGTTTCAAAGCCGAAGAGCCAGCGCTGTCCTAAGACGTTTCTGTGGTCATGTGGCCAGCATGACTAAACACCAAGGCGCACGGAATGCTGTTACCTTCCCACCGAAGTGGTACCTATTTATCTACTTGCAATTTCTTGCTTTCAAACTGCTAGGTTGGCAGGAGCTGGAACTAGAGACGGGAGCTCACTCCGTCATGCGGCAACTCGGGTCTCGAACTGCTGAACTACCGACCTTCCACAGCCTGCAGTTCAGTGTCTTAACCACTTGAGCCACTGCAGCTCCATTAGCTCCATTAGTAGCACATTAGAAAACAACAAAAGTTTCAGGGTATAAACTTTTGAAAGTTAGGTGAAGGGAGCTTTGACTCTTGAAAGCTTCTACCCTGAAATTCTCACTTGTCTCTGAGGTACTACTGAACTCAGATCTAACTGTTCCCCTAGGGTGGTACCAGGTGAAAATAATTCTTATTTTTCTAGATTTTGGGTTGTTAGTTGGGTTTTATGTTCTCTTTAGTTTTGTTCCTTCTGGATGGCTCAGTTTCCTCATTTAACTGCTGAGTTTTTAACTGACAATGAATCAAATTGTAAGTTTATCTGTATCTTCAGAAACTGAATTGTTTTGCCCTTTTATTACAACTGTATGATGTTATTTTAATGTTGTAGTTGCTCATGCTTGACTGGATTTTGATGCTTTATGTTGGTTGTGATTATTGCCCATTTACTATACAATTTTATTCTTGTACACTGCTTTGAGAACCTTGAAAAGTTGGAAGTCAAAGGCACTACTCTGTTGTCAAGGTGGTAAAGGGGACTCAGCCAGCTTCCACACCGGGCTTGACGGTGACCTAGCAGTAAGTAAAGGTAAAGGGTCCCTTGCTCGAAAGCCAGTTGAATCCAACTCTAGGGTTGTGGTGCTCATCTCCGTTTCAAAGCCGAAGAGCCAGCGCTGTCCGAAGACATTTCCATGGTTATGTGCCTGGCATGACTAAACACCAAAGCGCACAGAACGCTGTTACCTTCCCACTGAAGTGGTACCTATTTATCTACTTGCAATTTCTTGCTTTCAAACTGCTAGGTTGGCAGGAGCTGGAACTAGAGACGGGAGCTCACTCCGTCATGTGGCACACTCGGGTCTCGAACTGCTGAACTACCGACCTTCCACAGCCTGCAGTTCCCTTTGGAACCTAAAGAGGGCTTGGAGACTTCAGCACAACAGTCCATGGTAGATCACTTGGCTGGGGGTATATGAGGATTCTTTTACTGATTTAGACCCTTACTCCATCTAGCTCAATAGAATCTACTCTGACACTGTGGTCCTCCAAGGCCTTTTCCAGCCCTGCTATCTTAAGAATTTCCCTCAGTGTCCCATGACTCCTGGTGGACAATTAGCATGCTCAATTCTCATCTGGCCATTATGGGTTTGTTTTTCTTTTATTTAATTCAAGGGTATGTTGAGCAATGAGAAAACCACCCTATAACACAGTCATGAGACATTGCTGAGTTCTGGGGCTAGAGCAGCAGTAGCTTCCTGCACACCTTGCTCCAGATGTCAGCAATATACTCTGTACTGTAGCACAATTAGGCTGATTGTTGAGGTTTTGGAGAAGGCAACAAGGAAGCTGCTTATCCGTTCAGGACTCTAGCCCTCTGCACACAATACTCAGCGAATGGAAATCAATGCATTTAGAAAGGGAGCAGACATGAGCACATTAGCCTTGACCCCAGTAGGAGCATAGAGCCTACAAATGTAGAAATTGTAGGCATGTGGTCTCCCTCCCTCTTCTCAATCACAGGAACTTCCTATGCAGTTGCTATGCTCCATGCTTATGAACGAGCAGTCATGGGTTGGTTGGGCCCAGTTCATTCCCATTCCCCCTCTACATGTGCTGATTTCAACAGGCTCACATGTAATATGAGCAGCTTCTGAGCAACACAGTGGAGAACAGGAGCCCATCCACCTCCATTCTACACTGCATGGGAGAATGTGGGGAGAGGGGGGAAAGTGACATGCAGTCACAATCATAATTTCCTCTCCCATTTCAGGATATTGTAAAATTATAGGGATTCTGCCCCTGTTGCAGCATAACAATAAATCACAGGAATTATTGGAGGCTTGTTTCTGAAGCTAAGCAGATCTGGCTTTGCCAATCCCTAGGAATTCCAAGCACCAAAGATGAAATACAAATGAAAGAAAATAAATAAATAAATGATTGCCATGTCTCAGAAGTTTCGGTATTTTTATCACTTCCAGTACATGGCACACAGATTGATCCTCAGCGAAAGGAGATGCATTTCAAGGAAGTCTTCACCCTGCTAAAGAGATGAGGAAAAGTCATCTCATGGCAACCATTCTATGTCAAAAATGAACATCTTGATGTGTTGCTGGTTCCGAAGGGAATGGTTTGTGTTTCACATTTTTTGAATTAATTTATATCATTTAGAGTGGCTGAAAAAATGACTAAATTAATTTATATCATTTAGAGTGGCTGATGAATGGCTGATGAATACAAAAATGACATAGCATATACAGAATAATATGATATGCAATCGGTCTGTACATGTTCAGGAACCGTTCTCATAAACACATATCCTGAAGTACGTATTACCAAAGGGCAATGGTTCTTTTCCTTGAAGAGATATGAAAGGAATGAACACACAAATGATGAAGGAAAATGGATTGTATTAGGTAGCTTAAGTAATCAATAGAAGAAAATCACATCTACAAAAGAATTAATGCAAGAAGGATATATATGCTTACATCTCCTAAACTGTCAGGACCCCTTGGAGAATGGTATTGGAGAGACCCCCCTGGAACTGACCATCTGCACAGCACTGTTCTACAGTTTAAGTCTGCACAGAGGTTGAACTCTCAGGGCTACTTCCAAGACTTTATATACTATCTTAGCGTCACCTGCACATGTAATGCTACATAATTGAACTTGACAAGAGTGATTCATCTCAGACTCTCCGAAGGCCAACTGATTGGCAGGGATATGTGGCAAGCATCCAATACTGATTACTGTGCTATCTCCCCTCTACTCCTGTAAAAGGTAAAGGTAAAAATTCCCTTGCTCGAAAGCCAGTCGAGTCCGACTCTAGAGTTGCGGTGCTCATCTCCATTTCAAAGCCAAACAGCCAGCGCTGTTCCGTGGTCATGTGGCCGGCATGACTAAACACCAAGGCACATGGAACGCTGTTACCTTCCCACCAAAGTGGTACCTATTTATCTACTTGCAATTTCTTGCTTTCGCACTGCTAGGTTGGCAGGAGCTGGAACTAGAGACGGGAGCTCACTCTGTCATGCGGCAACTCGGGGCTCGAACTGCTGAACTACCGTCCTTCCACAGCCTGCAGTTCAGTGTCTTAACCACTGAGCCACCATAGCTCAAGTACTCCTGTACCAAGTGCATAACTTGTTTAAAGCTTTAAACGACATATGCCTTGGTTCAGGGCAGTGACCAGGGGCACATGCAAGAGACATAGGTCTGCAAGGCTTCAGGTCTGCAGGGCAACTCGGGCACAAATGGAGGAATTATGGCACACACCCCTGACTCCTGGAGATGACAATTGTCTTCCAGAAATTTGCTACAGAATATATAGTCAAGGGTGTCATTTGTGTACGCTAGTTCATGTCTGAGATGGAAACAACTCACTAATGCCCCATGTGCATTGATGGTGCCATAGAAATAAATGAAAAATGTGTGCAAATTGGCCCTTGGTACGTAACCAGGTTTCCCCAGCCTTCTTCTCCATTTAAAGCCACTGATGACATCTGCTTTCTTCTAGGGGAGTAGAATCATCTTCTCCGCCATGGTAGCTGTGATCCAAAACATTGCCATGTTTATGTTAACATTTGTTGTGGGCGTGCAAAGATCCAAATGCCCCACATACATTGCTCTCCCCTTCCCTCTTGGAAGTGTTTGAACATGTGAGACTAAAGAACACCTCCTTTCCTGACTGAGAACAGCTTGGAGTCTTGCTGGCTCCCTGCTGCTCTCTGCAAAATCACTATGATTCTTTGACAGTTGGAGCTTAACTGTCCCAGCCCCCTGCTTGCTGTGCTCGTAGGGGAGCCGAGAGAAAGAAACAGCACTCCCACTACTCAAGAATGAAGTGATTTCTTGCCTGTGTGTTCCTCTTTTTTTGAAAAAAAAGAAAAGAAGAAGAATGAAAGAATGGAATCTTTTCAAAGAACCAACAGCAAGCAATTCCCCTCGGCTAAGGTAATTGTTTCAAGTCTGGAAGTTGGCTAAACGTTTTTCTGTCTGTTACCACAAGGGCACCCATATCTGTTGCAGGATTTAGAATTCCGAGGAAACAGTTCAGACCAACCCGGATCCAAAGCTGCTGCAAAAGATACCATTTAACAATTCGAGTTCATAAAACACACACTCAAGCCTGCATGGTTAGGCACTATTTTCCATAATTCTAATTTTTTTACCTCCCAGAGGCAGTAAATAAATGATGTGAGGACACAAGGAAGTCTTTTCCATGGATACTTTTCTGACCTTGTCTGGGAAGTGGTGGTGGGAGCACCCCTAAGTCCAACTACTTTTTGCTAACCATGAGGGCTAGAAGTTTGCTTTCTAATCAAAAGCTGATATTCTCAGAATGCTGTATTTTGTGCCCGGTGTCAGTCTGTGTATTTGTTCAGTGACACAGGACAGTGTACTTGATGCAGGGGTTCTGGCCAGTGAATGCTTATGCCACAATGTATTTCTTAGCCTTTGGCTTCTGCTGCAATAGGCTATCCTTCTGTAATTTGTATAACACAAAGAAGCAAGAGAGAATAATCAAGGAACCCAATTTACCGGGGGCTGAATTTACAGCCTGAGGTGGAAGTAGAGCTCAAGAAGGCAGTTTGGTTGCCACGGGGCTGTTCCTCCATCAAAGGCATTGGGCTGGCTGGCTGGTTACATCAATAGTGGCCAGCCTATGTGCAAAAAAAGGTCAACCACACAGAGGCAGGGGTCATTGGGGGGGGGACGCCATCCCCCCGGGTGAGGTGCGGGAGGGCGGGGCCTGGAGCTCCCTGCTGGTGCCCGCTGGAGGTCGCCGCCGGCTGTGGGGAGGACACACTTCCGGTGATGTCAGGGGGTGTGGCATATGCTAATGAGTTATGCTAATGAGCCCCCCCTAGCTCTTTTTCTACGAAATGACCCCTGCACAGAGGAACTGTGACATGTGTACCACATCTGCTCTCTCCACAGCCATTTAAACAGCCACTGCTTTGTGCCTCTTTCTGCTTTCTGTGACTCTCTCACACCCAGCCACCCTCTCTCTCTCAATCTTGTTATAATGTTTTCATGTTCTGTATTTGTCACAGCTTAAGCAGGCTGGGCATTGGTGTGCAACTGCAATAAAAAAGGCAAATGCTATGCTGGGAATTATTAAGAAGGGGACTGAAAACAAATCAGCTGGTATCATAATGTCCCTGTATAAATCTGTGGTGCGGCCTCATTTGTAATACTGTGTACAGTTCTGGTCACCACACCTCAGGACTTTTTTTCTGGGGAAAACACACTGGAATGGAGTTCTGGAACCTGTTTGACAAAAAAAATTGTTTTAAAATGTTTAAAAGTTCATGAGTTTCCAGTATACAGATTGAAAACTTCATTTTCCTCTGGAGAGTTCCCGCACCTCCCCACCCCCAAGCCCTGCTGCACCTCAGAAAAGTTACTATAGCATTGGAAAAGGTGCAGAAAAGGGTGAGTAAAATGATGAAAGGTTAAAGAGGTTAGGGCTCTTTAGCTTGGAGAAATGACAATTCATGGGTGGTATGACAGAGGTTTACAAAATTATGCATGGGATAGAGAAGGTAGAGAAAGAAATACTTTTCTCCCTTTCTCACAATACAAGAACTTGCGGGCACTCTGAAATTAATGAGCAGTAGGTTTAGGACAGATAGAACAGAAGGAACAATTCCTTCATTCAGCTGCTATGCTAGTAAAACTTTCTTTGACATTGTCAAGGATTTCACTGTGGTAAAAACAGTAAACCAGAATGAAAGTTCATTGTCTAGAGGATAAGAACATCCATTCCACATGCCTCTTATATTCTTAAAATTACAGTGGAAGAATTTAAGGTTACTTGATTGTAACAGTTGTTCAGCAAATCGGAAGCATACCTATTAACTGAATTCAAGTCTGTGAAACCGAGATGTATTATTTGCAATCAAGAAATGCCCAAGAATTCTTCACCCACAGAGTAATTAATATGTGGAATTCACTGCCGCAGGAAGTGGTGGCAGCTACAAGCACAGACAGTTTCAAGAGGGAATTGCATAAATGTATGGCGCAGAGATTTTTATTTAATTTATTTTTTATATTTATACCCCATCCTCCCTGCAAACGGAGGAGATCCATGAATGGCTATTAGCCATAACAGGACAGTGATGCTCTGTATTCTTGATGCTTGGGGGCCAACAGTGGGAGGACTTCTGGAGCTCTGGCCCCACTGGTGGACCTCCTGATGGCACCTGGATTTTGGCCACGGGGTGACAGAGTGTTGGACTGGATGGGCATTTGCCTGATCCAACACTGGCTTCTCTTGTGTTCTTATGTACCTACACAACTGTCAAGAGATCTCTGGATTTCTTTAGCCAGTACTCCTGCTCTCCTGTTCCTATCCCTCCTTGGGCTGGCTTCTCATCACTCATTTCAGCTGTGAGGGAAAATCCTGCTCAGTCCTCCATAGGAGCATCTCCTGGCTGCCATTGTGACTGTGCCAGCAGTCCCTAACCAGGTACACAGCAGCAGTTTTCCCTGATCTGGTAAACTTTAGCCTTCTTACTGTGTGCATGGGGAGAACATGATGCTACATGTGATTCTTCAGATATCCACAACTGTCATTTTGCCTGAAAGGGGAAAGGCTCATATTTTCAACTTATCTATGTGGAATCTAGAACCCTGGAAATTCAGGGTTCTAGAATTCAGGTACAAAGTTTCTGAATAGCACAAGATTTATTTATTTATAATCAAATTTATACCCCGCCCTCCCCACAAAGCAGGCTCAGGGTGGCTTCCAACAACAATACAAGATAAAAACATAAATAGTACAGAATTAAAACACGACAATTAAAATAATGCATTACAAATGTTACAAAGTACTGGCAGCAGATAAGATAAACCAATGAGATGTATTCAAATAAAGTGCTTCAATGCTATTCCACATAAGTGTTTGAATGCTATATTGCTCATTCTTGAGGCAGCTGCTGATGTCAACATTACAGGCAATGCACTAAGACAGCGGCGGCCCCTAGTTATATGCCTGGCGCAAGAGCTCCGTCTTGCAGGCCCTGCGGAACTGTGAAAGGTCCTGCCGGGCCCTGATCTCCTCCGGGAGCTCATTCCACCAGGTAGGGGCCACCACCGAGAAGGCCCTGGCCCTAGTAGCAGCTAGCCTGGCTTCCCTCGGGCCAGGGAGGGTCAACTGATTTTGAGACCCAGACCGTAGTGCTCTCTGGGGTATATATGGGGAAAGGCGGTCCCGTAGGTATGTTGGCCATATAGGGCTTTAAAGGTAAGAACCAGCACTTTGAAGTGGATTTGGTATCCTATTGGCAGCCAGTGCAGTGTCCTCAGCACAGGCTGGATGTGCTCCCATCTAGGGAGCATTCTGCACTAGCTGCAGCATCCGTATCCACGACAAAGGCAGCCCCATGTAGAGAGTGTTACAGTAGTCTAGTCTCGAGGCAACCATCGCATGGATCACTGTAGCCAGGTCAGCATGGTCAAGGAAGGGAACCAACTGCCTAATCAGCCTCAGATGATAGAAGGCCGAATTGGCAGTGGTGGCTACCTGGGCCTCCATGGTAAGGGAGGAATCCAGGAGCACTCCCAAACTCCAAACCTCCGATGTTAGGACCAATAAGGCCCCCTCAAAGGTTGAGAGTGGGATCCCCAACCCCAAACCACCCCAACCCAGGCACAGGACCTCCGTCTTCACTGGATTCAGCTTCAGCCGACTCAGTCTGAGCCACCCAGCCACGGCCTGCAAAGTGCCATCCAGATCATCTGGTCCGGAGCCCAACTGGCCGCCTAACATCAGATAGAGCTGGGTGTCATCAGCATACTGGTGACATCCCAGCCCATACCTCCGGCCAATCTGGGCAAGGGGGCGCATATAGATGTTAAATAACATCAGGGACAACAAGCCCCCTGAGGCACATCACACTCAAGTGGGTGCCTCCTGGACTGCTGTTCCCCTAGCGCCGCCCTTTGTCCCCGACCTTGAAGAAAGGAGACAAACCATTGCAAGGCGAGCCCCCTAATCCCCACGTTGGTGAGGCGGTGGACTAGTAGCTGATGGTCAATTGTGTCAAATGCGGCCGACAGATCTAAAAACAACACCACCGCCATTCCACCTTGATCCAGATGCCACCGGAGGTCACCAGTCAGAGCGACCAGCACCTTCTCCATCCCATGGCCCGGGGCGAAAGCCGGACTGGAAGGGAACTAACACAGAAGCATCAACCAGAAAACCCTGCAGCTGTATCGCCACCGCCCTCTCAATCAATTTGCCCAAATACGGCAAATTGGAGACCCGACGGTAGTTAGCCAATTCGGCCAAATCTAGAGATCTGGCATTATGCACATTCTTCTGTTTCTGCTGGCTGCATCATTTGGGGGGTGTAATGTGGGCCAAACTGTTAGCTAGGTGACACAAAATGGCAATTTTGAGAGGAGGGTCACAAGTAGTGCATTCTCCCCATACGAGTGGTAAAATGTAATGAGCAAAAAGGGCTATTGCTATCAGATCAACCAAGTTGTTCCACTGTAGGTCCTGTCTTGACATCCTCCTGCTGTACAGCCAGGCAAACTTGACCAATACCCTCCCTGATCTCAGCAGGATGGCTCCCATATACCAAGATGGGTGCTTGTACCTCAATGGCAGTGGGGTGGATTTATGGCAGGACTGGAGATGGGCATTTTGTGCCGTTTGTGTGTGGTGGAGAGAAGACAGACTGCAAGTCTCTCGCCTGGGGCCTGCAAGACCTCGATTACTTTGTACAAAAATCTAGGCTTCCCCGATTTCCATTCAATGGAAATGACAAAAAGCAAATGATCCTGGACTACAATTTTTCTTTGGTCACCTTCACCTAGCTAACAGTTTGGCCCACATTACACCCACCAAAGTGATGCAGCCAGCAGAAACAGAACAGAAGAATGTGCATAATGCCAGATCTTAAGAGGTGCTACCTTCTGCCATTGAAAGATTATTCTGTGTCCTTAGCTGCATGCCAGGGAGACGTTTGACAAGTGGGTTTTCTGCCACCTCTGCTGAAACTCTCTCTGATGCTCAGTTATTAAAAGTACAAGATTTTTTTTTTAATCAGGAGCTGGAAAGAGTCCCAGAAATGTCTAGAAATGTCATGTTCCATACAGCATTCTAGGAAACATGGAGGGAAACCATTGGAAAAAGTAAGGAAAGTGTGTTCCTTTAGACTATGCAAATACTCAGATATGTGACTAATAAATTACTGTCCAATAGGCATGATCTTGAATTTCTCATTCCTGGAGTTTTGACCCAAAGATCTCTGTTTTGGTTTCATTTCTCATTTGTGTGAAGCGAATCTGTAGTCCTTTACTTTTGCACCATTTACTGTTTCCTCAAACCAAATTTTTCTGGTAAAATGTTCACATTTTTAGTGTTATGTGTGGATTGATAAATTGGCTTTATGCATATCAAGGTGGGAGGGATCTCATTCCATGCTGACCATGCTGTCTACTCTTTTCCTGTTCATCCCCTCAGCCTTTTCTTCCTACATAATTACCATAATTACCTACCTTGGATGAAGGAGAGAAGGAACAGCTACAAGGAAAGGGGAGGTGCTGTGGCTCAGTGGAAGAGTCTCTGCTTGGCATGCAGAAGGTCCCAGGTTCAATCCCCAGCATCTCCAGTTAGAGAATCTGGCACTAGGTGATGTGAAAGACTGAGAGACTCTGGAGAGCCACTCCCTGAGTATGTAATACTCACCTTGATGGACCAATGATCTCATTCAGTATAAGGCAGCTTTATGTGTATATGTGAAAGGAATGCAAAAGGACATACGTGCAAAATGACACAATTGCATCCACGAATGAGCTTCGGATGAACCAGTCAAAATGTGCAACACTAGCAGCAAGAGAGAAGCCACACTGTTTACCTGAACCCCCGCCACTGGACTGAAATACCTCCTGTTTATTTCATTGGCTATTCAACGTGTGCAGAACATGAGCAGTCCAATTGTGGGCATTTGTGGAGTCTCTGAGAGTGCTGCTGACTAGCTGCAAACAATTTGCAAATTGTAATCCCAACAGAGGAGTCATTGAGCATCGGTGACTGTTCAGGGGTACAAAGACAGAGAGGTCAGACAAACAGAGGTTTCCTGTGACAAACACTGAATGGTAACCTGGCAGCAGTGAGGAACATCAGCATGGTCCTCTATTCTTACAACTTTTAAGCCTAAAGGACGAAGATCACGCGTAACAAGAAACACCACAGGAAGTATGGAACAAATAACCAACACAATAGATTTGCATACCTGCCACAGATCCCATCATAAGATGGATACACTAAAGGATACGCCAAGTCACAAAATAGAAATGCAGGACAGCATTTATGGAAATATCTTTACCACATGAAAATGAACAGACTTCCCTTGGCATTTGTACACAGGTTAAGTTACTTGTGCTTAGATTCAGCCTGCTTTGAAAACTTTCTGGCATTTTGATTCTATTCTCTGAATGTCATTTAAAAGATAGTAGTTTCCGCTTAATGTCTGTACTTAATTTCTATGCTGTAGGAGAAAGGGGTGGGGGAGAAATCAGATTATACACCATCCATTATTTACCCAAGTGACTGAAAACAACTCCTGAGGAGCCGTTTTAGTGTTTAATACATTTATTATTCAGGAGATTTGTTTTTAGGTATTATATATTCATGTAACCTTTAATGTAGATTGGAACAAAGATAGTTGGTGGTTGCTAAGGTGATCCATCAGTAACATTTCCCATTGTTCTGAAGCCTCACATACTTTTGTTCACAGGCTGATTCAGACATGCCTTCCTTCTCAAGGTATACTCCTCTCACATAGACTATACTATTACTGATTTCATATGGGCAGAACTGGATTAAGACATAGAATCATAGTGTTGGAAGGGACCTCCAGGGTCATCTAGTCCAACCCCCTGCACAATGCAGGAAATTCACAAACACCTCCCCATCCACACCTGCAGTGACCACTGTTTCACGCCCAGAAGATGACAAAAAACCTCCAGGATCCCTGGCCAAATTGGCCTGGAGAAAACTGCTTCCTGACCCCAAAGTGGTGATCAGCATTTCCCTGGACATGTAAGAAGGGCCACAAGAACTGAGCACTGAGGCAACTGAGGCAACTCTTCCTCCCCTCCCTGTCACGATGGGCCTAAGTTCACAGAATCAGCATTGCTGTCAGATGGCCATCTAACCTCTGTTTGAAAACCTTCAAAGAAGGAGAGCCCACCAACTCCCAAGAAAGCCTCTTCCACTGAGGAAACGCTTTAACTGTCAGGGTGTTCTTCCTAATGTTGAGCCGAAAACTCTTCTGATTTAATTTCAACCCGTTGGTTTTGGTCCGACCTTCTGGGGCAACAGAAAACAACTCTGTGTCATCCTCTATATGACAGCCCTTCAAGTAAGGTGGGTGAGCACCTTTTCACATGCTGAAGCAATCCCAAATGTGCACACACTTACAAGGCATCAAGGAGGGAACAATCATCTGAGAGGACTGTATCATGTCAGCAGACAGACATTTGAAAAAAGAACTGACATGCCAGGGGGGTGGGCTGATGCAGCCTTACATTCCCAGAACTTTCTTCCGCTACATGCTTGTGCAAGTTTTGTTGGGGGGAAAATGTGCAGATTGACAATATTCATTTATCCATTGCCTTTCTAGGAACACACATTCATGGAAGCTTAAAGCGAACATCAATAAACACAGTAAGAGCCATAAAACAACCATTTAACCAACGAACACAGTAAAAACAGAAAAGTATAAAATATGAGCCATAAAACCACAGACAGAAGTATAAAATATGAACCATAAAACAGCAACCATAAAAACAAAGAACAGCAGGTAGATACACATATAAGTTTAAAAAGAAGCAACAGCCATAAAACCTTCAAAAACCATGGAAACAATGAATAAAGCAATTTCTCATTAGGGAAATTATAAAATGGACATAGGAATAAATACATATTTACAAGTGTTTGGTGCCAGGCAAATCTGGCAGCAGATGAGGCCCTGGAGTTCCAAAGTCTGGGCACCACTGCAGAAAAGGCCCTGTCCCTGGTGCTCACCCACCTTACTTCTGGCAGTAGGGGCCACCACAGAACATGGCTTCTGAAGGCAATCTTAATTATTGAACAGATTCATGGGGGAGAAGCCTGTTCTTCAAGTATCCTGGTCCAAGACCACGCACTGCTTTACAGGTAAGAACCAGGATGTATAATTGTGCTTGGAAGCAAACTGGTGGCTAGTAGAGATCTTGTAAGACTAGCAACACATCGTCTCTATCTGTGGTCTCTACAACTCTGTAACACCTCAGTGCTCTTTTACGAGCCAGCTGAAGCTTCCAAACAGCCTTCAAAGGCAGCCCACATAAAGAACATTGCAGCAGTCCATCCTAGATATCATTTGGGCATCAATAACTGTGGCCAAAGTAATGTTGAAAATGTTTCCTCTGCCTCGTTTCTGCGTGCATTACCTGCTGAAGCATCACACCTTTGAATAAATGAAAGCTACACATTTCAATCGATAAATCAATGTGGAATGTATTAAAGTGTTTTGGAAAGTTAACAGAAATGTTCAACATAGAGCACACCGGGACACTTTGTGTGACTTTCTGAAATACCAGTGTAGCAGTATTACAGTGTGAGCTAAGTATTGTTTGCTTAGAAGTCCCACAGATTACAATGGTACTTGCTCCACAGAAGGATGTGTGTTTAGAATCACAGACTTGCAGTGGACTTCTAAGCAGATTTACCCTCTTTCATACCCATTGACTTCAACGGGCATAGACGGGGGCAACTCTGCTTAGGATTGTACTCGAACTATGATTAATAGTTGTGTTTGATAACAATTTGATTTTGTTTTCATGGAAGTGTAATTCCTTGAGTTACTAAGCCTAACCTTCTAGACGAAACAGACTATATATCTATAATACTGAGGCCCTGGTCATACAGGAGGATTTGCCCCACGGGAGCGACGGATCAGGGGCGCATCAAGTGGGCACGATCATACCACAATATCTGGGAAGCGGCGTGCACCCATCCCCAATCTGTCCCTTCCGGGTGAAGACGCGGCTCAAAAAGATAGCACCAAAAGAGTACTACCTACCGGTTGCCACGCAGCAGAGGCGGGTGTCTGATCGCCGATGCGCCCGTCTCTCCCACAGCATGTGAGGTCCTGCCGAACTGTGCATGCACATGCATGCACAGCGGGCTCACCTCGCTCTCCGGTCCGTGGCTTCCCCCGGCATCTGATCATGCCGGGGAGGAACTGCACGGTGGCTGGGGGGATCTGTCTGATCCCGCTGCCACACTTCTCTTTTGATGCGGCTCTAAAAATCCGCACTTCAGCCGTGCCTTTCCCCCTAGTGTGACTGGGGCCACAGTTGATTATCCCAAATGAAGCAGATCAGGCCTCTACAACCCACCAAGAAAAATGCAGCCTTGTATTTGAGCTTGGCAGGTGCTTTTAACCCACTTTGCTCAGTCCGAGGCAGGGAGCCAAAAGAGGGGGTTCATCAGGCCCCTGGTGGCCCCCATACATATCTAATGGGTTGTGTTCAGCTGGGTGATTGATAGGTTGTAGAGGCCTGAAATAAAATCCGTCTTGTAAATAGATTGTTGGAAGTACAGCACAACTACAGACATTTCTGTGAATAAAGTATAACTGTTTGATTTTTTATTGCCCCCTCCCAAAACCTGTAAAGATCCAGGCAAAAACTTAAGAATGTGTAAAGAAAACCAGTGCTGGTCTATGCCCAGCTTGATTTGGGTATCAACCCTCTCTATCATTTCTTCACATCATTACATCAACACATGGAGCTGACTTCTACTGATCAGAACATTGGTCTGTCAGGGTCAGTATTGTTTGCCATGACTGGCAGGAGCTCTCTGAGGACTCAGGCACTGGCAGGCCCGTAGCTAACCAGGGGCCCAAGGGGCCCGGCCCCCCTGTGATTTTAATGGGCCCCCTCCCCCACTCCTCGGCCCCCCTTTCCATCAGCAGCTCCTGGCCGCCCGGAGCCCTTCCTCAGCGGCGCCCTCCGCTTCCCCGGCTGAAGGAGACGGCGGCTCCAAAGCACTGGCTGCAGCCAAGAAAGAAGGCGACTCCGGCGCTCTGGAGGGAACCCTCAAGTCCCGCGGCGGAGGTGGCGGCGACAGCTTGCAGACCAGCCAGTGCCTTCCCCGGTGGGCAGCCCATGCGGCGCCGGCCCGGCCCGGATCCCTCGCCCCTCACCCCTGGGGTCCAGAGGCAGGCACTGCCGGGGAGGGAGAGGCGAGGCGAGGGCTCCCAGTGCCGAGGGTTTCCTGCCACTGGCCGCGCTGCTCTCGCTCCGTCTCGGCCAGGGGGGAAAACAACAAACACTAACATTCTGGAAGGATAAAAATCCCCAGCAAGGCAGCCGGGCGGGGGAGGGGAGGGGGCCGCCTCACAGGCCTGTCTTGCCCTCTCCCCCTGGCAGTGAGAGAGAGGGAGGGAGAGCGAGCGAGCGAACGAGCAAGCGAGAGGCCAGCCTTCCCTTCGTGGTGCGCCAGAGAAGCCCCTCGCCAACCAGGTCGGTGCACACATCTTCTGTTCTGTGTTGGGTCACTGCCCGCTTAGGTGCCTTCCCCTTTCGTCCCCGCGCTCGTGTGAATGCCGTATCTCTCCCCACCCCACCCCAGTCTTTGTCGAGAGAGCTGACATCTGAATTTAGCAACTTTTTCTTTTTAATCCGGCCACTCTCTTGCGCATTCAAGTTTTGCCACTGTGCAGAAAAGAGGAGCAGAAGCCGCACTCTTGAATTCGCTTTCTTTGCCGTTTATGACTCCGGTTGCAAAACAGCAAAGGCAATAATAATCAATTTGCTTTTCAGCAGCATGGGTCTGGGAGCCCTGCTGTCAACCTGGGAGCGGCCAACGCCTTTTGGATCGGGCGGATCGGGATCCTCGCGGAACAGCTGAGAGCCGGCTCAAGGAGGAGGACCAAGGGGGGTGGGGGAGGGAAGAGTAGGAGAAGGAAAGAAACTTGCAAAAGGAGCTTCCACAGGACCAATGTCGTCTCAGTTTAGTTCAGTCATTAGTCCCCAGCCTTCCCCCACCAATGGGAGCCCAAAGCACCTCACTCCAATCTTCTCGCCTCCCTTTTACCCTCACACTGGCACAAAGTCACCCAGCAATAAGCGCACACTGACTCGGCTTGGAGGGCACAGTGTGCTCCGATCTGAAATCCGGGACTTCCAGGGGGGGAAAAAAAACACTTCATGGATTCCAGGCGCTGGGGAAGGAGGCTGGCTTGGAAGGCATCCAAATCCCCCTGCAGTCCTCCCCAGGTTTCTTTCCTCCCAGGGGGGAAAGAAAGAGCGAAGCAGCCGCAAAGGAGGGGGGGAGCTTGGAAAGAGAGGGGGGGGCAGTAGAGCACACACACTTGGGCCCCCCTACTTTCCAAAGGGCCCCCCCACTAGAAAAGCTTTAGCTACGGCCCTGGGCACTGGCCTTCCACATTACTTCCTACCTGATCCTTTTCCAGCTGGAGATATTGCAGGTTGAACTTGGGACCTTCTGCACGCCGAGCAGATGCTCTGTTGCTAGGCCACAGACTCTTTCACTGCAGCTAAGGTGATTCTACATCTAGCATTCGCTCCGCATTTTCTCGACTGGGAGGAAAAGGTGCAGCTCACAACCACATTCAAATACCTCAGGGCAACACTGTACAGACTGCAAAGTCACCCCTGAATGGCCATAAATGTATGCAGAAGGTACCATAAAGCCTGATGATTAAAGAAAGCAAAAGTGGCATGCAGTGTAAAGGGTACCATAAAATCCCATGATCAAAGGAAGGGAAAGCAGCATGCAATGCAGAGGGGAATTTCTGTTCCAACATGGGCTTCATAAAACAACAGAGGGAAAAGCCAATGCAGAATCACCCTAAGTGGCTGGAAGCAACCTGTCTCTGCTGATCCATGATGCAAAGCTGCCACAAAGCAGTGGTTAAAAGGGTGTCAAAATGCAACAAGATACACATTCATGATCTCGAATGATCATCCCCAGCTGGTGTAGGCCGTGGCCCCAGTTTCAGTGGGACTTGCACCAGCTAAGCTGGAGGCACTGCGGAATCTTTCAGTATTCAACCCGAGAAGCCAAAGAAAGTTGTGTGCTTTCTTGAACAAGATGGTAAACTATCCACCCCCCACCCCCATTCCCTCCAACCCTAAAAAACACATTCAGCTTTTTCCTCCCGAATCTTTAAAATTTAAGCCCTGCAAGTGCCGTCTCCGCAATGTCAAGGGAAGCAGCAGCTGCCGAGCTCAACAGAAGGACCATCTATTTTACTGTTGCTTTGTTTTGAAAAATGCTCGAATGAGTCGGGGAATAGAAGCAGCTTAAATGTCAGCGCTTGGAAGTGGGCTAAACAGCAAGCAGCTATCAGTAATCCATCTCCTTTGTTTTTAAAGTAATGCTTTACTCCTGACAGGCAATCTAATTGCTAGTAGGAGTAACCACTAGACCTGAAGAGATGAAAACTTGGGGACTGAGCCTGTGTCAAATCCGTGCAGAAATCTGGCGGCGCCGTTTTTCTTCATAGTGAAGCGAGTATAGCATCAGACGCCATCAGCTAGAACAGCAGCTGCACTCTGGAAAACACCGAAGATTCTGACTTGTGGAACGAATACGAGCAGGCACGAAATTAACCAATTCGACCTCTATGGCAGAGCCAGCTTCTGCTCAGGGTTTAGCAGCTTTCCCTTTTTTGTTCCTTCACTGTTCCTTCATTTGGGGGTGAGGAGTGGAGGAAATGGTTTCATGCAATGCGGTTTTTCTCCCACTATTCCACTGAGGGCAAGATGGGGGCAGCAGGAACAGGAGGTTGCTTGGCATGCCAGGCAAACTGGCAAGACTAAGTTTGCCCTGCCCTGAGTTCCACTATTGATGAAATCGAGGGACAGTTTGTTAGAGAAATTCTAATAGGCAAAGTATGCACCCTTAGCTGCAGCTTTCCATTCACTTTCATCCCTTTCACACACACCAATAATGTATGTGGGCTCATGGGGGGGGGAGGAAAATGATTGGGGGGGATTAAGCTCCTCCCCATAAGTCATGGTCCTGATCTGATTTGGGCCCCTGCAGAGCTGGGAAGTAAGCTTCCCTTGGGCAGTTCCCAGAGCTCCTTTGCCAAAAGTCTTGTAGATCTGCAGAGAACCTGAGGACTTTGTAATGTCTAGTTACATCCTTCTTGAGTGAGACTGACTTTCTTCGATGAGCTTTATAGCAGAGTGGGAGTTAGCACCTGGGTCTACCAGGCCTTGGCTCAACACCTTGGTTTAAAGGATAGCTGCAGTTTTGTCCTGAACTTGAAGAAACCATAAAGGGAACTCTGAATCAAATCAGAGTAATCAGAAAATACAGCAACTCTGAATCAAATCAGAGTAATCAGAAAATACAGCAACACTCCTTTTGCCAATTCTTCAGCAATAATGCGGGTATGTATTGATGGCTATGCATAAGTTTCCCCAATAAATTAACAGTGGCTTCCCAGGCCATTTCACATAAGGAAAACAGCACAGGGGCTTAAATCCCCTCTTCCTGTATGCCACAGTCCAAATCCAAGTAGGTTCCTGCCCACTTAGAATCATCGAATCATAGAGTTGGAAGGGGGCATACAGACCATTCTAGTACAACCCCCTGCCCAATGCAAGACCAGCCTAAAGCATCTCTGACAAATATTTGTCCAGCCTCTTCTTGAAAGCTGTCAGTGAAGGGGAGCTAACCACCTCTCTAGGCAGCTGATTCCACCTTTGAACCACTCTGACCATGAAAAGGTTTTTCCTAATATCCAACCGATACCTTTCTGCATGGAGGAAGGAGGAGGAGGAGGAGGAGATTGGATTTATACCCTGCCCTTCACTACCCAAAGGAGTCTCAGAGAGGCTTACAAACCCCTTTCCCTTCCCCTCCCCACCCTGTGAGGTAGGTGGGGCTGAGAGAGCTCTGAAAGAAACTGCTCTTTTTCAAGAACAGCTCTTATCAGAGCTATGGCTTGCCCAAGGCCATCCAGCCAGGTGCAAGTGGAGGAATGGGGAATCAAACCCGGTTCTCCCAGATTAGAGTCCGCACACTTAACCACTACACCAAAGTGGCTTTGGGTCCTATCCTCTGCTGCCAACTGGAACAGCTCCTTGCCCTCCTCCAAATGGCAGCCTTTCAAATGTTTAAAGAGAGCGATCATGTCCCCCCTCAATCTCCTCTTCTCCAAACTAAATATTCCCAAGAACTGTGTTCAAAGAATGAAGTTTCCTGTATATTTCTGGTCAATAGGACCTGGGATCCACATGGGGCAGACCCATAAAAATATATTGTGCACTTAGGGCCCTGGGGAAATAACAACACAGATAGAATTTCCATGTTATCTCTCACACAATACTTTTTCAATACTATCTATTAATACATTCAAGCTTCCAGTCATCAAATACAGCAAAATCAAGTCACATAGTGAACAGGCCGACATGTACCAATCTACCACATTACCTGGTGCCATATGGAGGGTGATTCTGCTGTAAAGCAATTGTAGAAGACTACAACTAGGCCTTCAGGTCTTCTCAAACAAACAACACATCACCCAGTCTGCCAAGGAAATGAGAGAACCGTGCCTCGTACTCCTTTGCCACTACCTACTTAAATGTACTGGCAAGAGTTAAGCTTGGATACAACAACAAACAGTTTTTTCCCACCTTCAATATGATTTTTTTTTCATGTGGATGCATTTAGCAAGGTCAAAACAAAATTCTTTTTTGGTTTAGATTTTTGGATGGAAAATGCTCCTCTTTTTTTTCCAAAAAGATCCTTTCATTATCCTTAGTAAAAAGCAACATCATTAATTTTTTAGAAGACTGAACTTGATCTTTCCAAGTTAAGGATGCAGCAGGGAGGGTGTTATCTTTCTATCTCAGAAGGTCATGAGTTTCTGGAAATTTGATTGCAGCAGGAATATAGCTGCTCACCAGCGCCAGAAGGCCCATTAGGTACCTCAAGATGCTGCTTTTGATGATGGCTTTGGAGAGAGAGCGATTACTTAAATGATCACTTAAACCGGAATTCCAGGGTAGCCCTTCAAGCCCAGCTTTGCGGCATCACTTCTCATGGGGAATGGGCTATTGTTCTTTCTCCCCACCTGTGGAGGTGAGAGAACTCAGGCAAAGCACCAGAAAATATGCACACACCTATTTTTTCAGAACATGTCCCAGCTGTTTGGTGTAGTGGTTAGAAGCACAGACTTTAATCTGGGAGAACCAGGTTTGATTCCCCACTCCTCCACATGCAGCTGCTGGTGTGGCCTTGGGTCAGTCACTGTTCTCTCAAGAGCAGTCCTCGAAAGAGCTCTCTCAATCCCACCTACTTCACAGGGTGCCTGTTGTGGGGAAGGGAAGGGAACGGGATTGTAAACCACTCCTTCAGGTAGTGAAGGCCGTGGTATAAATCCAATATCTTCTCTTCTTCTTTAAATACCACCAGGATACTATAAATGAGGCAGGTAACATAGAAGGAAATATATGGGCATGATGTTACCAATCAATTGTTACCATCCGGAGGCAGAACTAAATGTTACAATAAAAAGAAGATGGCTGACACCCAAAAAGGCATCCCTGGGTAAAATGCTCCCTCTGTAATTTTCAGTACAGTATCCTAACTATACTCCTGTGAGAGAGAAAGAGTATGACTCTCACACAAAAAAATGCAGTCAAATTCATGAGTCCTTTGAATTTAGGTCTCTCTATCTCTACACACTAACCCCGTCACCATGTTGTCTGTCCACTGCCCTTAAGCAGAGTGGTTTAGAATCACCACCTCTTCTGGATCAAAAACTCTGTCCCTTGATGGTCAGTTTATGCCCACTAATATTCAGTATGGAGTGTTTGAATATATGGTTAGAGGATCTTTAATGAAATCCACAAGCTCTACCCTCTGAGCCCCACCAATCCCTACTGTATACCTTCCAAAGAGCAGTCATTGAGGGGCATCACAAAAGATTCAGAGCCCTCACAATTTGAGAACTAGCTGGCAGCTAATTGGTCTAAACTCTCTTCCACATCATACAGTAATGAACTATAGTCTCTGTCTGTCTGTCTGTCTGTCTGTCTGCCTGCCTGCCTACCTACCTGCTATTAGGGATGCATGGTTGCCACCTTGAACTGCAACCCTCCATGTCTCCAAAATGGCATTGTAAAAGAAGAAACGGAACACCACACCAGAGCTTTCCCTGTCCTGAACTTGTTTTCAGTGGCAGCTGCTCAGTGAGGAATAGAATCTAGGATTCTGATGATAAATATATGTCATATACTAACTATTGCCATGAAGACTTGGGGAGTTGACAAAGTTGTTGCTGTCAGTGACGACCATGCATGCCTCATAACATTCAGTTTGGCCCTCACTTGCATACCCTCCCCCATCAAAAAGTCCTTTTTCATTCTCCCCAAGTCTAATTAAGTATCTCACCTAGCAGGGTGGTTGCACCTCACAACATTTTTGTCATGAGCTGGAGCTCAAGAGAGCAACCCATCCCCTGGCTCATCCCTGACAGTCACACAAACACTCTGATGAATAACTCTCGAGGGAGTTGTCCAAGATCACACTGTGAACTTGATGGCTAAGCAGAATTTGAACTCAAGCCTCCCAGTTCCAATCTTCACATTGGCTTTCTCATATGCACAATACAACTGTTGCAGCTACTCAGACTACAATATCTTCCTGTAGCATCTTTTGTTAACAAACATGCTGTACCATGATGCCTCTCATCTCCAGCCAGTGTGGTTTAGTGGTTAAGAGTGGCAGACGCTGGAGAACTAGGTTTAATTTCCCACTCTTCCACGTGAAGCCTGCTGGGTGACCTTGGGCCAGTCACAGTTCTCTCAGAGCTGTCTTCACTCCACCTACCTCACAAGGTGGCTGTTGTGAGGAGAGAAAGGGGAGGCAATTGGAAGCTGCTTTGAGATTCCTTAGGGTAGAGAAAAGCAGGGTATAAAAACTTACCCTTCTCCTGCATCTTCTCACCCAAAGCTTTCCCTGCATGTGAATGGATAGTTCTCTCTCTCTCTCTCTCTCTCTCTCTCTCTCTCTCTCTCTCTCTCTCTCTCTCTCTCTCTCTTTCTTTTCTGGTATCTCCCTCAAAAAATTTCATGATGAAAGGCTCCATATAAGTGCAATAAAATATTGTTATAATGTTGTTATTGATTGGTGGATGCAGTTCTGTTATTCATCATAGAACTGGAAGTAGAAGAGAGCAATCCTTTTTCCCTTGATATGTACATATGCAGATTCTCAGTAGTGCTGCTCATCAAAGAAAATGACTGATCCTTTGAATAATAAGGATTTGCATTTCAAGATGCGGGAGATGTAATGTTTCATGGAAGCAGGAGGATTGATCACTAGATTTTATAATTCCATTTTGCCAACAAGCAAGGATCTGCTTGGCCCCTGAAACCCCTCCTCTGACTTGGCTCAGAAAGCATAAAATCCTTATCAGAAACTCAGATTCTTTTGGGGGATCTGCAAGTTCTAACAATTGTGTTGCAAGAACATGACAACAGGTGCTTCCGCTCTTGTCTATAAAACATTTATTAACAACAACAACAAAACCCACATCCAGCTAACCAAAACCTATCTCAGCCAAAATGCAGTGGCAAACAAAGGAACCTACAGAGCAACGTGGCTACATTTTGCTTTGGGCAAAACTTGTTAGTGGTGGGATTAAAATAGAATTAGCGATAGATTGACACTTTGGTATACGCTTCATTCAACGTACTGAACAGGTTATGAATCATGTATTATTTTTAGTCCAACCTTTATAGCAAGCAGTCCAGGGCAGGTGTAGAAAGTTTTATCTTCACAACAGCCCTGCCAAGGACAATGGGCTGGGAGGTACCAACTGACCCCAAGTCACCCAGTGAATTCCACAGCCAAATGGGAACTGCAGAACCACCCACTCAAGTCCAACAGCTTGGATTCATGATACTACTGAGGCTCTCAGGACTAAGTTCTGTCCTGCAGATCTATGACTTTCCAGAATAAAGGTCAAGATTCAAAAGGCTTGCAAGATAGGCATCAGATGCATTAAGATACCTCCACGATGGAAGACAAGACAAACCTCACATCACTACTACTAGCAACGGCTAAATTAACAATAGCCACCCTGTGGAAATCTCCTAGTCCTCCCACATTATCTTTGTGACATGATAAACTCTGGGAACAATTTGTCATGGCCAAAATCGACAACCAAATCCAGGAGGCCCAGGCTTCCAGCGACACTACGGCTAGGAAATTTAGGCCGCTCTGGTCACCGATAGTGAATTATATGACAAAACATGAGATACTGCCCATAAATCACTATTATCATAGATGGTTGTTCCTATAATGTGATGGGTACTCCTGTTAGCAGTATAGAGGATTGGGCCCACAACCACTGTAAGGTCCACAGCAACATATATGGGTGTTAAAGTCCCGAATACACATAAAAGGGAATCAGTAAATTAGAACCAATATGCACACCAAGGCTATGACTAGGGATCTCTCTGGTCAATTATGTTGATAATGTATACATTTTTGTAAGATGTAATGTACTGTGTTCGAGTTCATCCCTTCTTAGGCATTTGATTGTACTTGTATGTAAAAGAATAAAAAATGTATTAAAAAAAGATACCTCCCCAAGTATCTAGTGCATTTAAAAAAAAATCCCACCAGACAGGGAGCATGATGTTCCCTTCCCCCAATTTATCCTCAGAACAACCTTTTGAGGTAGCTGAAGTTGGGAAAGAATGACTGGCCTGAAGTCATCCAGCCAATTTAATGCCAAAATGGGGATTTGAACATAGGTCTATCTTGTTCCAACCATTACAGTGTAATGGCTAATCTAAAACTATTGAGTTAAATCCATCCAGTGGCGTAGCATGAGGGGGGGCACAGGGGCAGTTGCCCCAGGTGCAAAATTCTTAAGGGTGCAAAATTTCAAAAGGAAAAAAAAAGAAGTAGTAATAATAAATGAAAAAATAGAGCACCCTCCCCCTCACACAGGAAATCTCCCAATGTTCAAACATTCTACACAGTTTTTCAACACGACGTGGCAAATAAACGTTGCCACGTAACATTTTACAGTACTTTTTGTGCTAATTACAGCCATAGTGTCCTCATGTAATTCTTATCGGTGAATTACATACATAATGCCTATTAATAGCATTATTTCCCATTTGAAGATGCCGGTACTGTAATGTTCCATAACTTGCATAAAAATCATAATTAAAATTTGTAATTTCACACCAAGTTGCAATGAGTGCCTAGATAGCCTCGCTCCTCCTTCCCTAC
>NW_015173156.1:112578-119124 GCF_001447785.1 Gekko japonicus
GCCTTTTCTCCATGACGTGTGTGACACTGATAGTTGTGTTGCATGATTTTTAAAATCCATCTCATGCCTAAAGTAATCCTTAAAATGCATATGTGTATAGAAGATTTTCTACTCAGAATAACATATTATATGGTTTTATTTTAAAAGTGAAATAACAACTGGTTGAAAATTGTTGCAAGTAACAGTAAGAACAGTAAAGGAGGTAAAGGGAAAATAATATAATGATAATAATAATAATCACTCAATTTATTAATCGCTCAATCCTGCACAGCTGCTGGCTCTGAACGATTTACAGTTACACATTTCACAAGGGACTAACAATGATTCATGGGGGTAAGGGAGGACAACATATATAAATCTTTAAATCGCACAGGTTCGCAGCCGACGTGGATTTTTGTTCAGCTTTAGACTAGACATGTTCCAGACGGCATTTTTCCACTTGGCTTGACTTGATGACGTCAGCTTTCTCCAGGTCTGCTTCGCGTCGCAACGCCGCACTGCCACCGCCACACACTAACATGACTAGCTATACAGTCCCTGTTTCTCTGAGTGCTTTCCTTCACTATCTTGCCCCTTCTGAGTGAGGGAAATTTTCTGTCCACAGCAGCTCTTTGTGACTGCTCCCTGAGAACAGAACACCTCCCCTTCTGGGTGAGCCTTACATGCTTTTCTCCCAGGTCCCAACCCTCTGTCCTCCATTGGCCCAGTTTCGCCATTAAAACTGCTGACTGGCCAATTAGAGGGATCCTAGGGAACCTGGGAGAGGTAGGCCTTATAGTTACTGCAGGCTCCTTCAAGCCCTAGGCTAGGCCTAGGCAGGACAGTGCCAAACAAAAAAGAATCAGGTGCACAAGGCAGGAAGAGGAAGAAGATAGAGCAGGAGCAAATCCAGACATTGTTGAAAAAGATAATGTTATCAATGAACAATTTCAGCACACATATGCTAAGTATGCAGAGTTGAATGCTGTAGCTATGATTGCCAAAATAAATCGCTTTTGGCACCACATTGTCTTGTATAAAGAAGTCAATTCTGATGAGCAGATTGCTAACTGGACAGCTTTAGATTTGCTTCGGTGGGTGTGCAAGTGGAAGCTGCAAGAGAGTTTGACTAACTTTTTTGTGACATTAAGAATCTTTTTAGCCAGGGCTATTTTGGGGCAGGAACGCACAGGAACGGAGTTCCGGATGGCTTCAGAATTGGCCACGCCCACTACAGCCGAAACCTCTGTGTGAGTGGCTATCAGAAACCACACCTCCACCCCAGCCAGCTGTGACCAAATTCCTTCCCTCTAAGGGGTGGTTTCCTGGGGCTTCCCACAGCCACGGGGTGCCCGGGCAAGCCAAGGGAAGGCACGGGGCTGTGGCCTAATATGCTAATGAGTTTCTGCTGTTTGGTGTGGCCTGTTATGCTAATGAGTTCCTGCTGGGCTTTTTCTACAAAAAAAGCCCTGTTTTAACTATCACTGTTTCAACTGCCAGTTGTGAAAAAAGCTTCTCAAAACTTAAATTAATCAAATCGTATCAGAGATCTACAATGAGCCAAGACTGAGTAACCTAGCAATACTGAACTGAGAGAGATTTCAATACTATGGGGAAATTTGCACAAATTAAAACTAGGTGATAATAAATTTGAGTATACTAGCATTAAATTCATTTTACTTTAATTACATTGGTATTTTCTTAAAATACAATACATGTGCTTGGGATGTAATGGGTTCAATACTGGGCTGGTGGAGGGGAATCAGGGAGTGCTAATGGTCCACAGGTTAAGAGGCACAATACTTGCCTTGCCCCGGGCGCTGGCAACCCACACTATGCCACTGAATCCATCACCCACCCAAACAGTAGCAGGGGCTCTGGATCATGAGGCTCTATCAGGGTAGGGCAGTGGCCCAGCCAGTCAGTAAGAGAAGCCATTCATACTAGGTCCACGCTGTAGACTTCTTGTTGCAATTGCTGTCCCACCTGCTAGAGTTACCAACTTCTCTCAGAATTACAATTGATCTCCAGACTACAGATATAGGCTCCCCTGGGGAAAATGGCAGCTTCAGAGAGTGAACTCTATGGCATCACATCCCTGATGAGCTCCTCTCACACCCAAACTCTACAATCCCCAGATCTGGCCCCCAAATCTCCAGAAATTTCCTAAGCTGGAGCTGGCAACCTTACCCACCCACTCTGTCATAGGTAATACAGAGACAGATGGTTGTCAATAAGGCCAAGAAGGGAAGTGGGGGGAGTTTCCTTCAGACAGATTTGGAAGGGGACTTTTCCCCTGTACATCCTGCCTTGTTTAGAAGTAATAACAGGAATTGGTAGGGTTGCTAACCTGGTGCCAGGCATTTCAGGGGACACATGTCTTGTGCTCCAAACGACCAGCTTTGTGTCTCCTCCCTCCCTCTCCCCAATAACATCTAATAATCCAAAATGTGCAAAGTCACAGTTTGATGCTCCCTCCCCACTTTGCTGACTTCCACTTTCATGCCCAAGGAAAACTGGATCATGATGGCACATTTTTTTTGTCTTTTACTAGATGTTGTCTGGAAGAGAGGAGCAGAAGACATTTTGTTGTTGTTGTTCAGCCGCACAGACGAGTCTGACTCTTTGCGACCCCATGGACCAGATCACACCAGGCCTTCCTGTCTTCCACTGTCCTCTGAAGTTTGCTCAATTTCATGTTCGTTGCGTCTATGACACTGTCTAACAGAAGACATAGGGTTCCATTTTTGGTGGAGAAATGCATCCTTCTAGAACCTCTAGCTTTGACATTCACTTTCCTGTGAATCCTATAGTTCTTGTACCTCCAATAAGGGACTGGTTAACAACTTATCTGCATCTATATTACTTGCTGCCGTAACTGTAATGTTTGTGGTTATCAAACAGGGCTAATTCTTCCAGCAGGGATTTAATATATTGTCGGTCATTTATTGATTTCCTCCCACCACTCTGGAAGGCTCGACAAATCTTTGAAGCTTTTTAAAGCAATGTTAAATTTGTCACATCCTCTGGATAGACATCCAGCTTGTGGGTTTATCAAAAGCAATTAGCCAGACCTTGCCTTCTTAATACAGTGAGGGAGAGAGGGACGACATGTTTGCTGAATATGCTTGAAGCCACATAAAATATTTGTGGGTTGCATTCAAACAAAGAGATTAGGAAGTTCATCCAATTAGCAGCCGGCAGTCTGATGCTGCTGGGAGATCTCAGGCCATTAACTGTCCAGAGGTACTTCAAATATTGGGGTAAATATTTCATATTTCCAATCTGTGAGTTGTTTCTGGAATCTGGCCTTGCACGTTTTCACCCGACTGCAAATTTACCCTTTACTTTTTCCCCCTGGGTGATCTTATATGAAGCCATGATACCCAAAAAGAGCCCTTATACTATTTGGGTATACATATGCATATCATTAAAGCAGGAAAGGAATGAGAAGGAAGCCATTTTCAAAATGAATATTGCCAGTTTCCACAATAAAGAAGTGGACAAAGCTGAAAGTGCTTTTACTGCCTATGATAAGGTTTGTAGGCTCCATCTCTATCTGGGCACAGAAAAGATGATGGCATCAGGCAACAGCTGTTATTCAAGGCTGAAGGTTTATTAAAATTGTAAGCCAGGACACAGACTCACACAGCGTCCTGTTTGCGGCACCGTGGGGAGGGGGGAGGGGCAGCCATGGCAATTCTTGCCAGGTGGAGGGGGCGCCCCACCAGCAAGCGCAGGAAGCTTGCACACGGATGACCCGATGTTGGCCCTATCAGAGGGTCCTTAGAGTTGGGGGGCGGTGGTGCCTTGGCTGTTACTAAAGGTGATGCTCCGCCCACCTCACCCTCTTTTCGGCATAGAGCAACTTGGTTTTCCTCTGTGTGCCCTTTCTTTGGGCAGCACCACGTGGCCAGGGGAACCAAGACCGGAGCAGCCTGGAATCTTTGGTGGTGAAGGGTGACACATCTAGAAAGTTTACCTAACCCCCCCTCCCCGTCATATTACTTTCATGCGGGGCAAAGGCAGCCCAGACACGGTTCAGCCTTACCTCTGTCTTCTGTCTCCCTTCCCCCCCCCCATTGCTTTTCCCCCTAGTTTCGCCAGCAGGGCTCTGGCAGGTTGTGGAGGTTGGGAGGGGGAGCATCTCCACTCACTTCATGCTACTTTTTCTCAATATGGGAAAGAGGTGCTGCTACTCTTTTTTCTTTATTCACAGAGCAGGGACTGTACATCTCTTCCCCGCCCCTCCGCAGCAGATCAGCCTGAGGGAACTGCGCGTGCTGCCTTGGGAGGTGATTTCTGCCTCTCACTCCCTTATCTCTTGTGCAAGTCTGGAGCCCAGCCACAAACACACACACACACACACACCGTTGGAGCCCAGCCACAAACACACACACACAAACACCGTTTTTCCATACTGTCGCTCCAAAATGTGCGATGCAGTGGCTGGGGATGTTGTAAGGCCTGACAGGCAGCCGGGAGATCACGGCATCGCTTCCAGCCCCTGGGACACGCTTCTCTCCCCCCCACCACCCCATGCCAGCATCCACCTGGAGATGGTGGAGAAAGGAAGCATCAATGAGCGATGCTTTAACATTTTGGCAGCAGTTAAAGGGGAGGTGGCACCCTGGCTTCTTAGAGCCATCTGACACCTTGGTAGAAGTGATGCCCATTCTTGTGCTTCTTAGGGCCATTTGAGAGCCTAGTAAACAGCGACACTCCCCCCCCCCATTTTTGTTTCCGCTGGGGTAGAGGGGTTCCTTAACAGGTTCCTGCTCGCCGAGAGGTGGGGACGTAGATCACTCCACCTACAGACTACAGTAGCTTACGTGAGCATTCAAGACAAAGCCTTGATTGACTTTGCCTTTTTTACCCAACTCTGCTGTTTCTTCCAGTGTCATCTCATGAACTGAAGCCCAGTCTTAGTACCTTCCCACATGTCTCTGGGCATATAACTCAGAAGCAGTATCCAGAAGTCTTTTCAGAATGGGTCTTAGGTGGGTTCTGCATCTGGCATACCCTAGGCCCAGGGGTCGTTTCATAGAAAAAGAGCTAGGGGAACTCATTAGCATAACTCATTAGCATATGCCACACACCCTGACATCACCGGAAGTGTGTCATAAGGCCACACACCCCGACCCCAGTGGTCCCGGCCGCCACCGGCCTTGCAGCTCCACTGCTGAGCCCCATGAGGGGCCTGGCGGTGGACCTGCAAGGCCGGCGGGAGTGCAACGAAGGCCCTCCCTGGCCCCAGGCAGGCAGGGGTGGGGAGCGCCTCCCGTACCTCACCCGGGGGAACTGCGATCCCCCGCGATCCCCCCCGAAATCACCTCTGCCTAGGCCAACACCGTTCTGACTGCAAAGTCACCCCGGAACAGCCATAAATCTAAGCAGAAGGTACCATAAAATCCAATGATAAAAGGAAGTGAAAGCAGCATGGAATGCAGAGGGTACCATGCAATCCAATGATCAAAGAGGGGCAAGGCCAATGCAGAATCACCCTTATTGTGATTTTGTGGAGCAGTGATCTGGGCCTATTATCCTGAATCTAGAAGGAACATTCCACACAGCCACCTGTCCCTTTGTTTCCCCTATTCCTTCGCCCTCCCGTTCCAGCTGGCTGTCTCTCCTCATCCCCCCCATGTAACCATGGCGAGGATATTTTTTCCTCTCCTCTGCATCCTGCCCCAGCTCTTTCTTCCATAGCTAGCCCCGGCCATATCACTAGACGCCCCTCATCAGGAAGAGTTTGAGGACTGCAGCAGTTTTGTGAGGCCATTTCAAACCAGAAAAACTGCACAGGTGGGTTTAACTCTTCTCCACAGGGGCTCCACACAGCTGTTTTAGAAAAGGAAAAGATTTCTTGGGGCCAGAAGCTCATTCGTGGGTCTGTTAACATCAGGTCTGCCCTGACCCTTGTGAAACCTTTCTCAAGCATGATCTAGAAGCAGCCATCTCACCTGGACCTCTTGATAACAAGGCTGGGAGGATACAGAAAAGTCAGCCTGGGGATGTTGTGTGAAAACACATGTTAGTAGCACCTCATCCCATTTCCACACACACCCTTTCCTATTCAGTCATCTTTTAAACAGATGCATTCAATAAGAAAATGTATTAGATTAATTTGTGTTTCCACTGTATTTATACTGTCTTTGGGGGATAGGTTGGATATGGGGCTTGGAAGGTGTGACAAGTCTTCCTTCTTGTAATATTAAATTCTACAAATACTATGTATTTCACAGATAGAACTTAGCTAAATAGAAATGTTTTAAAGCAGGGGTGTCAAACATAAGGCCTGGGGGTCAGAAGTGGCCCGCCCAGGGCTCTTACCCGGCCTGCAAGCTACTGTAAGTTGGGTTTGTCTTTGTCCCTTATAAAGTTTATATCTTTAGTACCTGGCATTACATTTTAAGGCATACATGGCCCAGCCCAACAAAGTCACATTTATTTCAGATCTGGCCCTTTTAACGAAAAAGTTTGACACCTCTGTTTTAAAGTGATACTTAATTAGTAGGGATGGGCACGAACCAGGGAAAACAGAGATTCGTGGAGGTTTATGGTTTT
>NW_015173156.1:119628-140560 GCF_001447785.1 Gekko japonicus
GGAAAGAGTAAATAGATGGGAAAGAAAGAAAGAAAATAGATGGGGAGACATAAAACATCATTTTATGTTCACAACTACAACCTATGAGGTAGATTAAATTGAAGGATAGTGACTGGCTCAACAGTAAGCTTCCAATGGCAAAGTTGAGATAGTATCTCTTCCTGGGAAAGACAGGAAGAGATAGTGTCTGGCATCTGGCATCCTTCCTAGGAGTCACATTCCTGCCAAGGCACAAGACAGGCCTTTGATTATATCTCTACTAGTTGAACCATTTGAGTAACCAAGCTTAACTACTGGGTGCTTGGGGAAACCATCAATATAATGGTAGTGCCTGAAAGCAAAACAGAGAAATCTCCTAAAATGAATGTGGGAGGTTTGTAGCCCAAAATGGAATGCATTTCTCCAGAAAGGTTCCTATTTATCCCAAAATCCAGGATGTAGAACTCCATTGCCTGCTTTCTTAGATAGATTTTCAAATCTGGGTCAGTTTCCATATCTCCCAAAAGCTGAGAACATTCTCAGAACAGCCGAAAGAAACTGTTTCACATAGATTAATGTATGACTCTGTGATGAGCTAATATATACTCCTGATCTGCAGGAGTAGTTAATTTCACTGTTCTGAGCCATGTTAATGCATTCCCCCATGCCCCCCCCAAACCCTTTTATATTCTTTTGCTGTGGAAGTTTCCTATTGAGTATCTGATTTAGTTTTGTCTGCTTGGATGCCCTTTAGGTAAAGGACACCACTCACTATTGGAATTAGAAGTGTTCTATTCGTTTTTTTTCCCTTCTCCTCCCCCGCAGCCAGAGGAGAAAGAAAAAGAGGAGAGCAAAAAGGCAGAGACTCAAACAAATCTAGATGCAGCAAATTCTCCAGCCACTGAGCAATGAGGCTTCATACTCTGCTGGAGGACCCATTCATCTTAATCCATCTGGAAAGAGGTCTACTTGCAATATTTCACAATCTAAGTACTTTCTGACAAATCTATTAATTATGCACTCAAACAAATTATTTGCTGCCTGTGGAGAATTGCTACTGGATTTTCCTCTTGAGCCAGATTCCGTGCTCTTTTTCTCTACTTTTAACTCATTGCTGCCGTCGCCAGAGCTGCTATCTTTTTACATTGCTTCTAAATTCCAACTGGGAGAGTGGATTAAACAAATACATGCCACAAAATAAATTCTTGGATCTGGCAAAGAAGATTGGATTTATACCCCTCCCTTCACTACCCAAAGGTGTCTCAGAGCAGTTTACAAACTCCTTTCCCTTCCCCTCCCCACAACAGACACCCTGTGAGGTAGGTGGGACTGAGATAGCTCTTGACAGAAACTGCTTTTTTTCAAGAACAGCTCTTATCAGAACTATAGCTTGCCCAAGGTCATCCAGCCAGGTGCAAGTGGAGGAGTGGGGAATCAAACCCAGTTCTCCCAGATTAGAGTCCATGCACTTAACCACTATACCAAACTGGCTCTATATATAGCATTCAGTGAATATTGTGTTATTCACCAGTACCACATTCTCCAGTCTCCAAATGAAAGTTTCTACCAGTCTGGCAGGGCAAGCAATCTTAGATTAATCAATTTCAATGTCAGAAGACATTGGGGACAGAGGAACCTTCCTGAGAAATTTTGCTAGACATCACAACTCCCCTCAAAATTTCATCTGAAGTCTGAATACTTGCTTTGACTTCTCCTTTAGACAAAATACGGAGAACATTTAGGGATATGCACCATCATCCTGATCAATTTTATTTATATGGCAAAAAACGCCACTAGGACAGCAAAGAAAAAATTGCTTCCCCCCAGATTCATTTAGTGAGGAATCTGGCTTCCTGTTTGTAGATACCCAATATCCCCATGCTAATCCATGCTAATTCAGGACAGACTACTGTAACACATTTCCTCATGGAGCTACCCTTGCAGACAAGACAGAAACTTAACTCAGTGCAAAATGTAGCACCCTATCTGTTATTATGAGCTAGCCATTAGGACCATATTACTCCCATTCTGAGGCGCCTTTCCTGACTCTCTATTTGTTGTGGGGGGCAATTCAAGGTACCTTTAAAGCCCTTTGTGACCTGGGCCTGACTACCTGAAGGACTGCCTCTCCATGCATATTACTATCTGGCAGCTTTGTAAGAGGCCTGAAGAGAAATGTCCTCTCCCTTTAACAGAAGCTTAATATGTAGAGATGGGCAGTTGCAAGCTTTTCATGGCATGGAGGCAAATAATATCACCTAATAAATAACATCCCATTGAACCTCTATTAAAGAGACAGGACATTTTTCTCCAGACCCACTGGCAACCCTAAGCAGGGTCTACTGTCTGTGTCTCCCCCACCCCTTCTGAAAAGTACTGGGTTCGCCGCATGGAGGACGCGGACGACGACATACTGTAGCATGCGTTTATTGTACTTCACACAAACAAAGACTAACTCTAACGGCCAACAGGGCCAACTATATACATATCCCCCAGTAACCCCCCACTCCCATTGGAGGGTTTGAATGTCCCGCCAAGGTGGCTATTGGTTGGGGCTGGGGGATCCAGGATCCGAAGTTTCCATTGTTCTCGGATCCAAGCTCTGGCTTTTCCGCGGACCCCTGGTGGCGGTCCACGTACATAACACCTTCTTCCCTGTCTCTCTTGCCCCCTCACTTTCTGTCTCCCCCACCTCCTCCTCCACCTGTCACTCATGCCCCCTTGCTTCTGTCTTCCCCAAACTACCCCCTTGCCATCCACCACCCTTCCCCCTTATAACCCAGACTCAGACCAATCATTTGGCTTTTAACCTTCCCCTCCCCCTCTTGCCTCCAGCCAGCAGAGATTGTTTGCTGGGAAGCTCTTGGGGGGGACTCTTTGTTGCATTGATGGACAGGGGTGGTTGGAGGTAGCAGCGGCTCCCCCTCCTCCTCTCCTCCACTTGCCTGAGCTTAATGGTGAGGGAGTGCACCTGCAGTGGGTTCTGCCATGGCTATATTGTTGCCTAGGGGGGAGTGAGCCAGGACACCTGTTCCTACCCCCTACCTCCCCCCCCCCCAGGTAGGGGCAAGTTGAGACTCTTCATCTCTGGCTGCCTGCCTGAAACTTGGCCGAGAGTGGCAGTAGCTGCTGGTGGTCTCCTTGTTGTCTTCCTCCTCATAGTGTGTGGCAGCTTGGCAGTGTGTGATTTCCCTCTTCCCCTTCTGCCATCCTCCTGGCATGCCTGCCTGTATTCAGAGAACAGTTCTCTGCACTTGCATAGTCAACTTGCATAGTCAACTGTTCTCTGTTGGGGAGGGGTTGTAATCCCCCCCCCTTTGGTGGCTTTAGGATTTTTCTGTAAGACTGTGGGTTACATCAGGTTTGGAGAAAAGTCTGTCAAGGTGGCCCCGATCCACATATTTATTTATCTGCAGCCACAGCTATTAGATATATAGATTTGTTTCATTCATTGTTCACCTTTCTCACAGAACAACTCATGGCAGATTACAAAAATTAAATGACCAGACATTAAAAGCTGGTAATGTCCCTCGCAATGAAATGCCTTCCTAAAAAGTCCTGTTTTGCACATTCCGTGGAACAACATCAATGCAGGAGCCTTCCTGACTTCATCAGACAGGCTATCTCATGTGGAAATGTTCCATGGAATGTGCAAAATAGGACGTTCTAGGAAAGCATTTCACAGGGCCACAATGGAAAATACTTGGCTACGAACAGCCTCTGATCTCACCTGGCACCTTCAAAAGTTGTTGTTCAAGTTAGCAGTGTAATGCCATCATAGCACAACATACCTGGCGAGGTAGCTCTGAAGATATGTGAGTTTACTTTCAGACTCACTTGTTGGCCTTGGGTCAGTCAAATTCACTCAGTCTAACCGACTTAATGGTGTTATTGTAAGGCTAAAATGGAGGAAGGAAAAGATCCAGGTATGCAGCCCCTAATCTCCTTGATGGAAGGCAGGGTATCTGTTTGGCCACTGCTGGAAACAAACTTTTGGATTAGACGGACCCTTGGCCTGATCTACCAATTCTCTCCTTGATTTTTTTTAAACTACACTACACTTGATCTTAGCCAAAAGGCTGAGAAGCGATTTTTTTTTACCCATTATTTTGGTTATTGTTCAAGAATGTCCTTGACTGCTGGTGTATTAGAGAACATCCTTGAAAGAATAAATGGAATGCCAATAGTAGCCTAATGTGGACTAATGGTATGCATGCATTCTTTTTCAATATATTTCAAGAAGAATAATGTATGCCACCCGGAATCTGAATAGTGTGGTGGCACACAGTTGCTTACATGCAAGTCTTACTGATTTCAGTGAGGATTCTCACGTAAGTAATTATAGGCAAGAATGCCAGTATCAAACACAATGGCCATGTTTCTGTTCTGTCTCCACCCCCCAGATTGAGGTAACAGAACCATCCAAGTCCATTCTCCTCTACCTCCTCCCCCCCCAAAAAAAAACATACTGCATCTGTTAAGCCGAGAGCCTGCCACCATGTCAACTGGTATTTTACAACAATCCTAGGGTATTGGCAGGAAAAGAAATTAGAAAGCTCCTGTTTGCTGTTTACTCAGTGCACGAACCATCTTTTATTTTATGGTACATGAGGAAAATAATTGTGGCATAAACTTCACAGTCACTGTTATTGTTCAGCTATCATAAAAACCATCCTCCAGCAAACTGATGCCGGAGGATGTGGGGTGTGTGGAATTAAAATTAGAATCTTGCATAGATTAGCACTGGTTGAACATAGAGATGAACAATACAGCACAAAGGAGATCCGTGAATGGATCTCTTAATTTCTTTGTTTTTACTTTGAACCCACCAAGAAGACATTTGGAGGCGACCAGGAAGGCATTTGGAGTCACACTGACCTCTGAAGTTGGCCAAACAGTTGTGCCTTGATGGCCTTTTACTGAAAGAGCTAGTAAGTGACATTTCTCCTTATTCTTCTCCAAATAAGTTTAATGCACTGAATATAGAGGAGGAGATCACCATCCATCTAATGGAGATAAATCCCCTAATACAATGGGGAATGGCAGCCTCTCAGCCGGCACCCCCTCATACCAATAGAATTCCTTTTGAGGAGGAGGATCCAGGCATGCAACTTCATAAAGACTTCTTGCTGGAGTTCATAGGTGATCACTGCCTATTAACAGGCAAAACAGTAATAGCTGTTTTTCAAAAGCTAAATTATGGCCCCGGTCACACAGGACGGAAAATGCGGGGGGGGAAGCGCGGCTGTTTGCCCTGGAACAAAGTAACGCACGGCAGCCCGATCAGACGTCCTGTTGAGGTCCCGTGGTTAGGCCATTAGGTGCCGATCACACGGCTAGTCTGCAGTGTGGCAAAGAAGCAGCATGGCGCGATCACACCGGCAATTGCGCCGCGCCGCTTCTGTGGCAAACGGGATTTTTTTTTTGTCTCACCGAAGTTTGCGCATATGCATGACTGTTTGTGTCCATCCTGTGGAGACTTAAAAAAAACCATCCGGTTTGCAACAGGACATGGGTGGGCACCGGATGCCATGGGTTTCCAGCGGAAACGCGATCAGACGCCCACCCTTGCCCCACATTTTCTGAAAACTAGTACATCATATGTGGTGGTTTTTTACTCCACATCTTCGCCAACAAGCCACGGGTTAGCCACGGGTGCACTACACTTCCCAGATGTTGCAGTGTGATCGCACCTGGAAAATCCGCCTATCATCCGTGTCTTCAGCGTGGCAACTTCTCCGTGTGAACGGGGCCCAAATCTCTAACAAGCTTGACACATTTAACAATGCATTCAGGACCCACCAAGATAGCAACCACTTGCCAATCATCGTAGCATTAAAGATTCAAACTCTAACAGTTCACCTAGATAAGAAATTTGATGCAGAGCTAACTCATGTTTCTGGTCCAAAAATGTAGATAAGCAAACCAAGGACTTCCTCAGCTCTGACAAGATCCACCAGCTCCACAGCAAATGGCTTGCACTCGCAATGCTCCCTCTGAGCTACTTTGTGAGCTACTGACATTAAAATCGTAGCATTAAAGATTCAAACTCTAACAGTTCACCTAGATAAGAAATTTGATGCAGAGCTAACTCATGTTTCTGGTTTTATAAAAATCAAATGGTCCAAAAATGTAGATAAGCAAACCAAGGACTTCCTCAGCTCTGACAAGATCCACCAGCTCCACAGCAAATGGCTTGCACTCGCAATGCTCCCTCTGAGCTACTTTGTGAGCTACTGACATTAAAGTTGTGAATGAGCAATTTGGCTACTGCATAAATTAGTTTGCTTTGGAGCCATCCTTCCTGAACTAAGAAAAAATCTGTGAGCTGGAGGCTAAAAAACAGTGAGCTAGCTCACACTAATTCAGCTTAGAGGGAACACAAAAACCTGGGAGTCTCATTTTTCTGCACTCTATTCCACAGAGCCTATCCAGGTGTACTCTCCTGCTATTAATATGGAAGAAGAGGAGGAGGAGAGAGGTGTGAAGCAAGGTTGCATCCTTGTTCCCTTATTATTTAGCTTCTATATAAACTCCATGATGCAAACCTTATCAAATCCCAACTTACATCCACCCATCTATGGCAAATAGACCAATTTCCACATATATGCAGACAACACGTTTATTCTATCTTACACCAAAGTAGGCCTCAGGAGAGCCCTCTGGGCACTTATGGCTTACTGCAAAGAGGAACATTTGTAACAATCAATCTTTCAAAGACCAAAATTCTTGTTTTCTCTAAAAGATTTATCAAACACAGGTGCCAGCTTGACGGCCATGAGATCAAACAAGTTTAAAGTGTTCAGATATTTAGGGGGAGTGTTCTAACCGTCTGGCTCATGGGTAGCTCAGCTTTCCCATGTAACTGAATCTGCACAAAGAGCATCTACAGCAACCTGAAGATTCTTCTTTACAAAAGGGGACTCTCATATACCACATGCAGTGAAAGTCTTTCAGGGCAAGGTGGTTCCCCAGTCTACACATGGTTTGCAGACATGTATGTACAATGACTACCACAAACTAGCAGCAATCCAGTCCAAATTCCTCAGATCCTTATTTGGAGTACCTCGCTGTGTATCCAATGCCCTGCTTAGGCTAGAAGCAGGTTTGGTTCCAGTAGAAGTACATGCCTGGTTCCAAGCTACATGCTTCTGTCTCAATTTAAACTTCTTTTCCCCTGGAATAATTTTGTTAATCCTTTCAGACAATTTTCACTCAGTGTGGGTAACAGCAACGGAGGACGAATTGCAACTACTTGGTTTCTCCTGTACAGCTTTACTGCATCTTGAGTACAAAGGAGCCAGAGCACTAATCAAACAGAGACTATGGGGCACTGCCCTTCAAATCAACAGATCACAGGCCCACTCTCCTCTGGCAGTGGGGAACTGTGACAAAAAATTTGCTGCATCAAGTTACCTTTATACATTGTTGTTGTTCAGTCGCACAGTCAAGTCCGACTCTTCGCGACCCTATTATTGGGAATTTACAGAAAGAATGACGCTTAGGAGCTCCCATTTTAAAATACAAATTACATTTCCTATCTTATGATTTTCCTGCTGTGATTCCTGACCATTTAGGTTTGGAAAGGGGAAAGTAATTTCTCATTTTCTTTTAAATTTTCACTCTTTTGGCTGAAGCAAATGGATCCAGTTTTCTCCCAAAGGCATGT
Source organism: Gekko japonicus (assembly GCF_001447785.1). NCBI lineage: Eukaryota > Metazoa > Chordata > Lepidosauria > Squamata > Gekkonidae > Gekko > Gekko japonicus. The sequence goes on from NW_015173156.1 coordinate 127,277, forward strand.
TGGGAAGAGAATGGGATGTGTAGGGTTCTATATTTTAAAAGGTAAAAACAGAGGTACAGGTTTTTCTCAATTTCTTTCTCAAGGTTTTTCTCACTTATAGCAGTAATTATAAACAGACTATTTCTGATGTTAAATCTGTTAGAGGGAACACAGCCTGTGAGGTAAGTGGGGCTGAGAGAGCACTTTCCAGAACTGCTCTTTCCAGAACAGCTCTGAGAGAACTATGACTGACCCAAGGTCACACCAGCAGCTGCATGTGGAGGAGTGGGGAATCAAACCCAGTTCTCCCAGATGAGAGTTTGCACTCCTAACCACTACACCAACCATTATACATTAGAATTCCCCAAATGCCACATAGCCTTCACTCTGGCCCAGTTTAATGCCCTCCCATTGGCCCTTCTTGAGGGGAGACATACACATATACTGTATGTACAACATCTTTGCCCATGTCAGTCTGTAATGGTAGAAACAATCAAACACGTCCTCTTACATTGCTGATTTTTCCAGGACATTGGGAATTCATACATTACCCCAATTCTGTCCAAATATCCAGGTAGATCAAATTAGTTTTATACTTCTCTTATTCTTGCCAACTGTTCCTATAAAACTTCTCTTAAGGTAGCAAAATTCTGCACTCTGGTATGTTTAACAAGGCAGAAGAACATAGTCTAGTGTTTTAATAATTTATTATTATTATCAATTGCATATTTTGTGTACAGAATATCTATTTTATACATTCAATGCATATTATGTATTGTTGATATTCCTGTCTGCTCTGATTGTAATAATCATAAACTATTGCTATTATGACTACACAGGTGGGGTGTGGCTCTCAAGGATTCCAGGCAGAGGTCTTTCAAATCACCTGTTACCTGAGCATGTTAACAGGAGATGCAGGGGATTGAACATAGGTCTTTCTGATGCAAAACAGAGGCTCCACCATTAATCTACAGTGCTTCTCCACTTTAATGGACCTACATCAAATTGGATCGGAGCAGTGGTACTGGAAGAGGATAACTTCCTTAATCCCCTTTTGCCAGTGTAGCCAACTATTTACCTTCAGGAACTGACTGAGATGGGGAAAATGGTACAGAATGCAATTGCTCAGACCCAATAGAGAACCCCCAGGACTGTATGCAACAATTTTAAAAAATCCCAGAGAGATAATACATTTCCTACCTAATATATAGTTTGGCCTTTAGTCCATTAGTTATCTTACTAAAACACCTTATAATAGCAGCAGCAGTTGCAGTTATAGTATAAGAGCTCACTAGCCAGCCTGCAAGGAAACACGTATTCCAAACCTGAATAACCATGGCATTGACATCAGGATCGTCCTTTGGGTAGGTTGGGTGAATCAGAGCAACTGGACCCCAAGCTTTGTGGAACCACTGAGAGGAGACAGAGCCAACTCCTGTGCAGCATGGGCCACGGGCGCCACTCATAGAAGGGAGGAAGTTGCAGCATTATGACATCATTCGCTGGTACTGGCATGGCCATGCCCACTCCCTTTACCAGATTTACATGTGGGATGGTAAGTGGGGGGCCACAGAGGCTGATTTATCTTGCCCCCCCCCACACCTCTAGGCAAACAGCCCTGTGGCTCTGACTGCTGCAGCTCTCAATGGGAGATGTGGGCACACCTTTCATTGAAGGTATAATAGTCAAGGACATTGCAGTATGCCTAGCATTGTACATGCCTGCCAAAAGGTCATCCAGGAATGAGAAGGGCTCAGTAGATCCTCTGGGTGTTATTTTCTGTGTATACAATGGTGTCCATCTATAAAGTTGCACACATTTAAGGATGAATCGTGCCAAAGATCTATAGTAGCAGAAGGATTAAGTAATTTGTCAGTCTTAGAAAAAATAGGATTAAATAGTAATAATCCAATTGTTAGTCTATGGGGAGGGGGGAGTATACAGGATTGAACTATCTGGCCTCTGTGCTGGACCAAGAGAGGGAGTAATATTTCACTACAGCCGTAGCAGCTGCCATAAGGCTGTTCTATCTGGCCCTCACGCTTAAGAATTTGTTCACTGTCATGTATTCAAAACCTATATGTAAATTATCAGGCCATGCTGACAGAAACAGAGGTAACTTGGGAAGACAAAGGCACACTATTGTTCAGCTTTGTATGTAGCAGGTTTGAATAACTGCTGAGACGCTATATTTTTCAAAGTGTTCCATTATTAATACCACACTGTTTGGTATTGACCTTCATTTACTGAAAACAGATACTTGGGAATCTGTCACCAGACAAACAAATGAGAACACTAAAGTATGAGGAAATATCTTCCTATGTATAAAAAGGAATGAATATTGTGTGATGATCCCTCCATTTACATTAACTGCATCAATTTTCTTTGGACAGACACTTGTAAATGCTTTTCTTGCATGTTTAATGGTGTTCGGGCAAATTAAAGATCAGATCTCAGTCTCTGAGTTCTTTTTGTTGTTGTCGTCATTCCAAACAAGCCATCAAAAATGAAAGACTGAGAGATGGAAAGTGCAATAAATAGTAAACATATATAGTTGTATATTTAATGTGGCTGTTGTAATTCTGCCTGCTTGGAATCCTGTTGCAGAATGCTTCATCTCTGGTACTTCCCTTCATCACTAAGGGTGGGAGTAGATGTTGTGCGAAAGAGGAGTCTGTTGACCGAAATGGCAGCAGTGTGCTCAATTCCCCTTTATTCAGCCTAGTAAAAACCACCCCAGTCCTGCTCCTTACACCACCAGTGTTCCCTCTAAGCTGAGTTAGTGTGAGCTAGCTCACAGTTTTTTAGCCTCCAGCTCACACATTTTTGTCTTGGCTCAGGAAGGATGGCTCCAGAGCAAACTAATTTATGCAGGAGCCAAATCACCTGCTCACAACTTTAATGCCAGTAGTTCACCAAGTAGAATTTTGCTCATAGGACTCCACAGTTTAGAGGGAGCATTGTACACCACTATCACTCATTACTAACGCAAGTCAAGGACGTGTTGATTTTGGGTAGGTGATGGGCCCACTCAAGAAATAGAGGAAGACAGGGAATAGCTGCAGCCGTTTTAAGGCAACTCCATATGGTTTTCAAGGCACAAGATGGACAGCACTGGTTTGCCATTTGTTTGCCTCTCTGCAGCAACCCTGGACTTCCTGGGTGGTTCCCCATCGAAGTAGTAACCAGGGCTGACCCTGCTGAGCCTCCAAGTTCTAACACCGTCAGGCTAGCCTGGGCCATCCGGGTCAGGGCAAGGCAGGGAACAGACAGTGGTTACAGCTGTAATCCCTTAACCCTCACTGAATGGAATGGAATTATTTCTGAGTAGACCTGTTTAGTATTGCTCCCTTCGCTTCTCTCCTGTCAGAGGCTTTGAACCCTCCCAGATGGGGCCGGGGCCAGTCCAACCATAGAAACAAACTATGCAGTCACCTAGGGCACCAGGGACACGAAAGCCAATGAAAGTGAAATTTGTTTTTCTGTTTCAAAAATATATCAATATGTTACTGGTGGACCTCCTGATGGCACTGGTATTTCTGGCCACTGTGTGATACAGAGTGTTGGACTGGATGGGCCTTTGGCCTAATCCAACATTGGCGTCTCTTATGTTTTTATGTTATCTCTGTTATGTTTTTCAAAATAAAATAAAATAAAAACGTTTTAAAAAATTCTCTACATTGAATGGGGGGTGGGGCAAAGTAATAGTTCACCTAGGATGCCTAAACGTCTAGGGCCAGCCCTAGACGGGGGCCTAGCTCAGGCCCACTGCCTGGTGGCCTCTGAAGATCTGTGATTCAGGGCAGGGAGGGATGTTACTGACTCATTCAGAGTGAAGCAGAGTTTGGGTGAAGCACATTACCCAGCTCATTCTGTAAATTCACATTTATTCTACAACGTCTCCACACTGGGAATGAAATTGTGGCCATCCACTTCCCTGCCCATATTTGACTGGAGTCGTTTTCTGCTGATGACACATAGATGGCATGAAGCATATAAAATATCATTAAAAGGCTGTAAATAAAACAAAAATGAGAGATCTGCTTAAACAAAGAGGTGGGATGAATATGGTTTTGCTGATCAAGTTCTTAAAAAGCAAAAAGGAATTTTAAAATACACACATTCGTACTCTTGTCATCCTTATCCACAGTCATGTGCCACCTGGCTACCCTTAAGCAGCCACTGATCTAGTGCAGAGGTTGGGAAACACACACAACATTGTGATATTGGAATATGGGTCAGTCCTGCTAGACTAGACAGAGGGAGGAATTAAACCTGCAGCTGTCATTTTCTGCATCAGCCACATCTGGAACATAGCAGCTAATTCTGTCTCAAGATTCCTATAAGGAGCCCTTTCTCTCCTTTTAATTGTCTTTCATGGTTTTTTTTTAATGTATGGAATTATGTACTTCATGAAGCAGCTGGAAAAGATCCTTAAGTATAAGGATGTGTCCATGGCGATCAAGATCAAAATATCACACCATAGTATTCCCCATTAAAATGTACGGGTATGAAAATTGGACAATGAAGAAAGCTGGCAGGAAGAAAGTTGACTCATTTGAACTGTGGAGAGTTTTACAGATATTGTGGACCCGCAAAAATAGAAATAAGTGGGTCCTAGATCATATGAAGCCTATATTCTCCCTATAACTGACTAAACTGAGGCTTTCATACTTTGGTCACATTATGAGAAGATGAGTCACTGGAAAGGACAGTAATGCTGGGGAAAGTTGAAGAAAGCAGGAAAAGAGAAAGAGCCAAAATGAGATGGATTGAGTCAATAAGGAAGCCACACACCCCAGTTTGCAAGACTGTCCTCGAACAAAGCCAGGGCCTTTTTGCCCTGGCCCCTACCTGGTGGAACTCTCTGCTGAATAACGTCCATGCCCTGCAGGACCTAATGCAGTTCCTCAGGGCTTGCACGGCAGAGATGTTCCACCAGGCTTTTGGTTGAGGACAGCGACGGATACCATCCTCCCCCCCCCTTCTTTTTTCCTTCCTGCCTCCATTTCACCTTCTTGTGGGATAGTGACAAACCTGGAATCTGAAGTGTTAACACTTTCTGAGAATGTTTTTTTTTAATTATCTATGGATTATTCAAATTGTTTTATTATTTATGAATGTTTTTATCATTATGTTGTTCACCACCCTGAGCCACGAGTATTCAGGGGTAAGGCGGTCTATAAACTGAAATTACAAATAAATAATTTATAACCCTTCTGTTTCTCCAGCGAATAAAATCAGGGTCGATGCCAAGGGCTGGCTGGCTACATGATACACTTACCACAAAGCTGCTCAACTCTACCTTTTTGGCATCCTGATGGTTCCCATACTACAGGCAAGGGAAGCTAAAAGGACTTCAAGTACTCACAGGCTGCCAAGCTTCTCTGTTCTTGCCAACTGCTGGGGAAGATTGAAATGGAAAGGAAACACCTAGCTTGCCTCACCTCTTGTTCTGTGATATGACTCAGCTGGGGCTGTCTCTCCCATGGGAGCAGGACTAGCTGCCAGCAAGGTTTCAAGAGCCTTCATCATTTGTTTGCCTGTAGGGAGGATCCAGGCTGCTTTCCACGTAAATGATACATGTCACCCAACTCTAAGAGAACTTTGTAGCAAATAAAAACATATCCACAAAAGGAGATATCTGGTAAGAGCAAATGAAGATACCTCCTCCACCCAATACTGCTTACAAGAGAGCAGAGAACTCCATCTCCAGACAAAAGAAATAATGTTGATGCAATAGGGGAATCCAGATTGTCTCAATTTAGTCAAGCAAGCCACAGGTACAAGTGTGGCACCATCATTAGATTTCCTGCCTGATGATTTGGGAGATTTCCCCATGAGACAGAATGGGCAGCCAGTGGTAACTTACTGAAGAGCCAGTGCAGAGAGATTAAGGAGAACAGATTATATGAGTTTGACCTTGTAAAAAAGGATATCAAGTGCTACCCAAAACCCATTTTCCCTCCTGATATCTGAACAGGAGTACAGAAAGACTGGGTCTTAAACTGGAAGGGCAGCCTCACATAATCCAATAATTTTTCATTAAAATCTGCTTCCATTCCTGAGAACTGGAAGGTAGCTAATGTCACTCCCATGTTTAAAAAGGGTTCCAGAGGAGATCTGGGAAATTACAGGCCAGTCAGTCTGATGTCAATACCGGTTAAATTGGTGGAAATTGTTATTAAGGGGAGAATTAGTAGACACATTGATGAACAAAAACTATCGAGGCAGACTCAGCATAGGTTCTGTAAGAGAAGAGCTTGTCTCACTAACCTGTTAGTGTTCTTTGAAGGGGTGAACAAACATGTGGACAAGGGGGACCCAATAGATGTTGTTTACCTTGACTTCCAGAAAGTTTTTAATAGAGTTCCTCATCAAGGGCTCCTAAATAAGCTCAATAGTCATGGGATAAAAGGCCAAGTCCTCTTGTGGATCAAAAACTGGCTAATTAATAGGAAACAGAGAGGGTGGTAACTAGTGGGGTACCTCAGGGATCAGCACTGGGTCCAATGCTTTTTAAGTTGTTAATTAATTATTTGGATCTGGGAGTAAGCAGTGAGGTGGATAAATTTGAGGATGACACAAAATTGTTCAGGGTGGTAAAAAGCAGGGAGGATTGTGAGGCATTCCAAAGGGATCTGTCGAGGATGGGCGAGTGGGCATCAACATGGCAAATGGGGTTCAAATGTAGCCAAGTGCAAAGTGATGCACATTAGAGCCAAAAATCCTAACTATAAATACACATTGATGGGCAGAGACTGACCAAGAGTCATAGTAGATAACTCACTGAAAATGTCGAGACAGTGTGTGACTGCAATTTAAAAAGGCCAATGCTATGCTGGGGGTTATGAGGAAGGGAATTGAAAACAAATCAGCCAGTATCATAATGCCCCTGTATAAATCGATTGTGCAACCTCATTTGGAATACTGTGTGTAATTCTGGTCACCACACCTCAGAAAAGGTATTATAGCATTGGGAAAAGTGCAGAAAAGGGCAACTAGAATTATAAAAGGGATGGAACACTTTCCCTATGAAGAAAGGTTAAAGTGCTTGGGGCTCTTTAGCTTGGAGAAATAACAACGGAGGGGTGATGTGATAGAGGTTTACAAGATTATGCATGAGATAGACCAGGTAGAGAAAGAAGTACTTTCCCCCCTTTCTCACAATACAAGAACTCATGGGCATTCAATGAAATTGCTGAGCAGTTGGGTTAGAATGGATAAAACAGGGGTTGCACTTGCCTGTAACCTTTGTTCATCAAGTGGTCTTCTGTGCAGGCACACATGGGACTGCACTTCTGCAGGCCAACCACCGGGAGGAGCTAGCAAGCTCAAAAACTTCTTAGATCCCGAGAGTGCTAGTCTTCCCATAGCAACAGTGGCTTTTCCCACCCCAAAGTCACATGACATGGGAGGAGCTAGCACTCTCCCCTCAGTTCTCCTATAGCCACCACACGGGCATTCAAGACACCCACAGTGGGGAAGGAGGGAGGGATGTGCGCCTGCACAGAAGACCACTCAATGAACAAAGGTTACAGGCAAGTGCAACCCCTGTTTTCATCAGTGTGGCTTCTGTGCAGTCCCACATGGGAGTTTAGCAAGCTCACTTACTATGGAGGTGAGAGTGGAATGTCTTAACGGAAGATTGACCATAGTACTGCTCTTCCCACAGATGCCTCCTTCTTGGAGTTGACTTCCATTGCATAGTGCTTGACAAACGTCGACAGCGTGGACCAGGTCACTGCTTGGCAGATGTCCACAAGGGGGAGACCTAAGAGAAAAGCTGCAGAGGAAGCCTGCACCCTAGTGGAATTTGCTGACAAGGATAACAGACAAGGAACTTTTGCACTCTGGTATGCCTGAGTGATCGCTGAACAAATCCAGCATGATATAGTTTGCGGTGAGGCCCCCATACCTTTCCTGGGGCCGTGAAAACAAACAAATAAAGATGTGTCCTTTCTAAATGACTGAGTCCTGTCTAAATAAAACAGGAGGGCCTGCCTTGTATGCAGGACCTGTTCTGGGTGAGACGTGGGGGAAGAGAAAAATACCAGTAAGGGGGAAGAGAAAAATACCAAGTGGAATTTGGAGACTACCTTAGGAAGGAATTCCAGGTGGGGATGAAGCACTACCAGATCAGGATAAACTTTAAGAAAAGGGGGTTGGGAGCACAGGGCAGACAACTCTCCCACCCACCATGCAGAAGTTATGGCAACTAAGAAAGCCACCATATAGGAAAGAAATGACAACTCACACGAAGCGAGGGGCTCAAAGGGTTTATGAACAATGTGTGTCAGCACTAAAGACAAGCTCCATTGTGGGACAGGGTGCACAGAAGGAGGATATAAGTTAGTCAAACCTTTTAGAAAACGTTTAGACTCAACGCATGCAAACACTGAGACACCATTAACCGTATCATGAAATGCACCAATTGCTGCCAAATAAACCTTTAGGGATGAGTTTGAAAGGCCCTTATCCTTCAGGTAAATCAGGAATTCTAGGACGTAAGATATGTCACAGGTCAAAAGGTTGATGCCCCTGTGGGTGGATTGCCCATGCTTCCCTTATCAATACCTCTGATCAAAATGCAGCATCCCAACTCAGATGCTCATGCCCCATTAATATCAACAGGACTTCCCACCCAATCCTATGAACTGCTGCACAAACACACGTGCTTCCAGGCTCAGACGTTTTGGTTCCAGCTGTTGCCTTTTCCTGGTGCAGAAGCATCCACTGACACTGCTGTACACTTAGCTACCTCTAATTCCATATGATAAAGTGACAAGGAGCATGGGGATTTCACAGCCAGCGGATATCATAGCTAGCGTGCTGTAGGCATCAGAATGTCAAAGTAGGATCTGGGGGACCTAGGATTGAACCCCCATGATGCTTTGGAATCTTGCTGGGTGGCCGTGGGTGGGTCACCACACTTTGCCTAATCTACCTCAAAGGGCTGATATGAGGGTAAAATGGAGGTGAGCAGCTTTGGGTCCCCATTGGGAAGACAGACAGGGAATGAATGAAGTAAATAAGTCACCTGCAGGAGCGAAGTAACTTGTAATGAAATTGATCAAGACCTTCTTAGCCACTGACAGCCCTGGTCAATTTCATCAGTACACTTAATGAATACTCTAAGGATGCAATCCTAAACAGAGTTATATCCTTCTGAGTCCATGAATATACTTAGGAGGGCACAACTCTGCCCTTCTAAGGATAGTAGTGCCTGTGTGTTAGTTTGGAGGAATGCGGCTCCCTGTCTAAAATCTGAAATTAAATTTATGAAAGACATGAAATTGACCAATTGCCATGGCTATGAGACTCTTCAAGACATGGAAAGGGAAGGGACCTGGCTGGGAACAGCAAGAGAAAGAGAAGGAGGAGAGAGGACATCCCAGAACATAGTAGGAGGACACAGGAGGAGAGAGGACATCCAAGGACATAGGAGGAATGAGGACATCCCAAGACATAGTAATTAGTCATGAGTGATCAGCAATTATCTGGCAACTACATGGGCAAAACGTGCGGCAAGCAAATCTTTGAAGTGATCAGATAACAAAAAGGTCCACTTGACTACAACTAGGCACTTTGAACAAGGTAAATTCAAATACTGATGGCATTTTTTGTGTGTGAAGTTTTCAGTGCTTCTGATGGCAAACAGCTATGCTGTCTGGTCTTGGCACAATCCAAACTGCATATCTGTGCACTGCGCACCTGTAGTTCTTCACAAACTTGGAGGAGAATGGGAATGTTGAAATAGCTCTTATTCCCATGATTTACAACAAGTGGCTTTGAGGCAGTCACATCCTTCTTCAAAAATCTCAACACAGATGACCTTTAAAGATTTTCTGACCGGTTTCTACAGACCTGAACCAAAGCTGTTAATCTTTAAAATGATCTTTCACATGGTGCTTGGCTTCTTTATAAATTTGACAGTGGGTTGCTGGTTGGTATCAGGGTTAGGACAACAGAGCTTTTCATGGCCTTGACTTTTTTGCAGATGGGCTATTGTTAAGAAATATACTAAGATACAGCATTTCTGAAGCACTGTATTGTTTTCAAACGAGCACACTGTTCAGCTCTTCATATACTTCTTTTCTGGTATTAACCTTTAAGGCCCTAAACGGTCTGGGACCAATGTAACTACAGGACCGCCTCTCCTGGTAACCCCCAGAAGAGCATTACGCTCTGGGGAGAAGAACCTCATGGTGATCCCTGGCCCAAAAGACATCCAGCTGTCCTCAACCAGAGCCAGGGACTTTTTGGCCCTGGGACCAGCCTGGTGGAACTCTCTGCCTAATAACATCCATGTCCTGTAAGACAGGACCTGTAAGACAGAAATGTTCCTCCAGGCCCATGGTTGAGGACAGCAATGGTTTATCATCAAGCCTGGCCTCCTCTATCTTTCCTCTTAAGGGGAAATGACAAACAATGCTGTCTGAAATAATCTTAGATTGTTTACAGTTTTAACTGTTTTAGATTGATTATTATAAATGTATTTTTTGAAAAGTATCTATCAAAATGTTGTTCACCACCCTGAGCCCTATGCATGGGGGAGGGTGGTCTATCAGTCAAATAAATAAATACTTTGAAAGTGACCCAAACTCTTGAAAAAATAAAGATGGGGGGATGCTCCACTTAGTCCTTCTGTCCTTTGTAGGGCTCCCAAGTACCTACCTACGAACCAGCGGGGGACACATGCTTCCCCGCCAGAAGATTCTTGCTTGTAACACAGACGCATCACTATTCTGTCGCCCAGATGTGACATAGGCACGTAGCTGGGCAACGCTCTGGTAATGGGACTGGAAACTTGATGGTACCATCGAGTTTCCAGCCCCATTGCTAGAGCGTCGCCCAGCTACGTGCCTACATCACGTCTGGGCGACGGAATAGTGCAGCGCCTGTGTTTCCCCATGGAAATGGTCCCGCGAAGAACTATACATCCCCCGCCGAATTAAGGTAAGTACTTGGGAGCCCTGGTCCTTTGTGGCCTATTGTTAAGGACCGGCTCGTGACCCACACAAAGTCCACGGGAGTCTTTTCTGTCATAAAAGCCATTTTATGGAACTCATTCCCAAGGGAGAGCTGCCTAGCCAACTGCTTTACCAGCCTGATCTGGTTTTGTTTTTTTAAAATACTAGTATGCTCTCTTGTGGCCAATGGAATGAAGTCAGCCACTCCTGTGACTCCTCCTTCCCTCTTGCTAGGACTACACAAGCAGGAGAGTTCAAAAGCCAAGCTGAAGTACTGCTGCTTTTAGTTAAACAAGCAGTATACAAAAAATGATACTGCAGTTTTGAATCTCAATTTAGTCCATAATTTTAATATTCTTTACCGCTGTGATGAATTCATATAAGCCAAGGTGACCCAGAGGTAGTCAATTAGGGTTGCCAGTCACTGGCTGGCAATTGGCAGGAGAGGGAGGGGTGAGGATGGAGGGAATGACATTGTGTCAGTGGTGTAACACCACTTCTGGTGTAAACCTAGAAGCAACATAACAGTGGCTGCAGTCACACGGAGCATTAGCCATGCTACAGAGACGGAAGAGAGGCGGATTTTCCAGGCGCGATCACACCGCAACATCTGGGAAGCATAGAGCTCCCATGGCTAACCCAAGGCTTCCCGCCGAAGATGCGGCGTAAAAAACTAGTACCTCTGAGATACTAGTTTCCGGAAACCGCGGGGCAAGGGTGGGCATCTGATCGCATTTCCGGTGGTAGTTCGTGGCATCCGGCGCCCGCCCATGTCCCGTCGCAAAAAGGGTTTTTTTTTCCCCAAGTCTCCATGGGATGTGCACAAGCACCCAAGGGAGCATGTGCACACTTTGGTTTTTTTAAAAAACCACAACCCCGTTTGCCATGGCAGCGACCCCTAGCCATTGCTGCTGTGATCGCGTCGCGCCACTTCTTTGCCATGCTGCAGAATTGTTGTGTGATCAGCACCTCTCCCCAAACCACGGGACGTCAGTGGGACATGTGATCCAGCGGCCGCGCGTTAGTTTGCTCTGGGGCAAACAGCCACGCTTCCCCCCCCCCTGCATTTTCCGGCCTGTGTGACCAGGGCCAGTGTTGACATGTTGCTCTAAGTAGCCTCCAAAACTCTATGGTTTACACCAGAACTGATGGTCCATTCCCCCCTAGTACAACAGTGGGTACATAATCCAGTCAGCTGATCTATAGAAGCAGAATGGACATGACAGAGATAGATAAGAGATTAGAAAGGGGGGGTTCTATAGAGCTGCTGAGCTAAAGAAAATTCCCACCCTGAAGGCTGGGCTTAAATCGGGCTTAACTCGGGCTAGGAAGGAGATAATAGTGCTGACTCTGAACAGGAATGTTCAGTCACCTAGTGGTTTGGTTCGTCAAATGTTTGGCATTTATAATAAGCACAGCAGAATATTCAACAAAGCATTTGTTTGTATTTGAACAGTTCATATTCAGTATGTTTCTGCCCTTGCATTATGGCACTAATCCAAATCATGGTCCTGTGCAGCTGCAATTTAAAGGTGTGTTGTTTTTTAAGTGGGAAATATATTAACAGTTTTCTCACTGATATGTCTAGTTCGGCCCTCTCTAAAAAGTTGCTTAAATCATTACGCATTCCTTTCACAGAACACACATAGATCTATTGCACTACAGGTAAAGGATGAGTATGCTATAGCAATCCTGTACAGTTTAGGACCACCAAGACACATTGCAGCTCAGCATAAAACAGGTACAAAGAAACCAAGAAGTTGTGAATTCTTGCAACTTGGTGGATCGCAGGTTGTGCAGGTTTGTGCTGCAAATGCCGTGAAATACACATGGGACATGGCTGTCAATTTTGCAAGAATCATCATTATTAGGAGTGAACCAAACACCAATCAAAACGAAAGCCCTGCCTGACAGGGCAAAACAATCATGGGCCATTAAAGTAGCACCATTCTAATTGGTAAACATTGTTAACCCCCTCGTCATGATATCCTTATTCACTAGAAAAGGAATCGAGACCAAGGCAAAAGTTTGAACAAGGAGGACTGGGAGGAGGGGACCAAATTCATCTTTTGCAAAAAAAATTCCCCACAGGTTAAACGATGTGAATTTTATTCATGGCAGGGGGAAATGCCGCTTTAGTTACTGCAGGTACATATGCAAGCAACACAGAGAATGGTAATTTAATCCCTTGCCTACATTTCTAAAATGTCATCATTATTCTCTGTTATCGCAACTCAACTTCTGCTACCCAGCATGGCTCTATTACTGAACTGCTGTAACTTTCACTCCTATCTGGACTTTGTAGTGTTCATTTCTCTCTCTCTCCCCCCCC